>NC_065447.1:238313720-238615636 GCF_917563875.1 Diabrotica virgifera virgifera
ATTACGTCATTTAAGTATAGGGAATATTATATATGAAAAATAACCAGTATTTTTTAAGGACTTCAAAACGCAAAAAATATACGGAGTGACCCATTTGAAATAAGAAAGTTCATTAGATTTCCAGAAAAACGGAAGATCTAACAACAATGTAAATACCACTATAATATCGGCCGCATTAGAAGACCCTTACTCACTAAAATCTATAAAAATCGTGCAAGCCGTTTCCGAGATAATTGAGCATTCCATACATAAAACTCACCTGCAATATTTTACAGTGAGTGAATGGACTAATAATGAGATTACAATAAATTAATTCTTACCTTGATATTGGCCTTCTTTAACAATTCGTATTTCTGCCATTCCAACCTTAATGATTCCAGAGTCGATAGAGAATATCCCGTGTATTTTTTACGAATTTCTTCTCTTTCCATAAAGTCAATATCTAGTAGAGTCCACAAATGTTCAATGTTGTTCCATAATTGGCACACTTCCTCTTTTGTATCTTTTAAAGCTTTCTTCATGTCGCCATAAAACGTTTCAAGTTTTTCAATATTCTCTTCAGTTACCATAAAATTCCGTTCACTTCCATTGATGACTTCATTTTCAAAATTTGTCGATGGCTGATATTCCAGCTCTTTTACCATGTCTAACAACTCTTCCTTTAGAGTTGTGTACTTCTCCAATCTATCAAATTTCTCTTGTTCTAATTCTTCGACATGCTTTTGAAACTCAATGATTTCTTGTGGAGAGGGTAGATGATTATCATTTAGAAGAAGCGGTGCTTTTCCCAAAGCTTTGCTAAGTTCCAACTGTTTGTTTCTTAACTGATCTAAGGTAGATTGCCTTGCTTTAACCATCTGTTCCAGGCTAAAATAAAAATTTAAGAATAAGAAAAAATAAGAAAATTGTAAGGGGCGACAATATGTACTTTTAAAAAAGTTTCTTGGCGACAATAAGTAACTCACACAACATAAAGGAACTAGTCTAAAATCCAGGCTGTTTTGTCGCTGATCAAAGTCCATGGACTTTTAAAGTGTACCTTTTCTTAAGCTAACTGTCCACTTGAGATAAAATCTCAAAATTAGTCTCCAGGTTTTGTCCATTTGAGATCAATTGCAGTCTCGAGATCAGCATGGGAGACTCACTGGTGACTTTAGTCTCAAGATCAAGACAATAGGGAACTTGCATAAAATTTCAAATTCGAAAAAAATGGTATAAATCACAACAGAACATAATTTAGAACCTGTATCAAAAATAAAAAAGTTTTGTTTGTCTTTCGTTTGGCCCCTAAAGACGACTAAAAATTCAACTTATACCAGCCACCCCAAAACGCGTCGTGACGTCACAGGGTTGTATGTTTACATTCTACACCAATTGTATATATAATTTTGGATTAGACATTATAAACGTCAGTAGAAAATACAGTTATGTGACGTTATAGATGTTTTTGATCATTTGAACTATTCATAGAAAATTTTTACTTTTACAAAATGGTTTTATTTTCAATAGTAAACCTTCTTTCCTTTCCTTCAAAAACTGTATCAAACTGCAATCTCAACAAACTGGTATATTTTATTACAGTGACATACGATAAATAATGTCATTAGAATATAAATATTTTTCCTTTATTCCCCGACGATGATCTGGCTAAATACCCAAGTAGGTGGAGGCCAATAAACTAAAGAAGAAGAAGAAGAATATACGTAAATATAACCATAAACTGAACCATATAATCAAACTCTGTGACGTCACGGGTCGTTTGAACTATTTTAAGATAAAGAAGACTTTAAATTTGTACTTCTAAGTTATTATGAGTTTTTGATTTAAAGCGTGAAATTTTGGAAACCTCATTTTTATACAAAACTGAACATTATTATGTAATAAAAAAATGTGCAAGTTCCCTATTCCGTGTCGACTAGAGAGTCAACACACAGCAAACTGTGTGACTTCATCACGCGTATATATATTTTTATTCTTCAAAATGGATTCCTGTCCGGCACTAGCCTTTATAATTGCCTATACAATAGGGAACTTGCACATATTTTTTTATTACATAATAATGTTCAGTTTTGTATAAAAATGAGATTTACAAAATTTCACGCTTCAAAAACTTATAATAACTTAGAAGTACAAATTTAAAGTCTTCTTTATCTTAAAATAGTTCAAACGACCCGTGACGTCACAGAGTTTAACTATGTGGTTCTGTTTATGGTTATATCTACGTATATTCTTCTTCTTTAGTTTATTGGCCTCCACCTACTTGAGTATTTTTTCAGCTCATCGTCGGGGAATAAAGGAAAAATATTTATATTCTAATGACATTTATCGTATGTCGTTGTAATAATATATACCAGTTTGTTGAGATTGGAGTTTGATACAGTTTTTGAAGGAAAGGAAAGAAGGTTTACTATTGAAAATAAAACCATTTTGTAAAAGTACAAATTTTCTATGAATAGTTCAAACAATCAAAAATACTTTTAACGTCACATAACTGTATTTTTTACTGACGTTTATAATGTCTAATTTAAAATTATATATACAATTGGTGTAGAATGTAAACATACAACCCTGTGACGTCACGACGCGTTTTAGGGTGGCTGGTATAAGTTGAATTTTTAATCGTCTTTAGGGGCCAAACGAAAGACAAACAAAACTTTTTTATCTTTGATACAGGTTCTAAATTATGTTCTGTTGTGATTTATACCATTTTTTTCGAATTTAAAATTTTATGCAAGTTCCCTATTGTGCAAAACGACAAAAAGGAGAAAAAAAAAAAGGAAGTGTTGAATTGGAGGAATTGACTTGGGAGCCGGTTAAGCTCTCGTAAATGAGTTACGGTTGGAGGATGCAAAGCAATTCAAAAATTTTATTCAAATGTCTGCTGTGACATTCGAAAAAAAATTTGAATTTCACGCCAAAAATTTTTGAAAAAAGTACTATTATATAGGGAGTGATGAGCAACGTATGGCCCGCAGGCCAACTGCGGCCCGCCGAGGTCCATCGATATGGATAGTAAGGATACATATAGCTTTAACAAAATATGCACTCCTCTATAATTCTGGCCCTCCTATAGAATTTCTTGAAGTTTGTGGCCCCCCCATTAAAAAAGTTTGCCCACCACTGATAGGCAATAAAAACTACTACAAAATGAAAGAAAAACGAAGTTATGGGTGATTATGGGTAAGCTAGGGGTCTAAAAATTTTTTTGGTCGAATACTTTTTGATGTAGAACAGCATGGCATTTTTATTTTTGGAATATCGCTAGGGGCACTTTTCATTATCTTAACCAGCTAGACCTTTTATTAATTTCACTATTAGAATACTTACTCCATGATTTGCCTCTTTAATTTTAATTGTTCTTGGTACAGACCCAACTTTTGTGTTCCTATTACTGGCATTTCAATCTGTAGCATCTTACATAAAACTTGTATTCTGTTCAAATACTTCTCGATGTTTTCAATGACTTGTTCGTGGAGCTCTTTAATATCTGTGACCATTTCATAACATCTGAAAAGAAAATGATTATCAAGCTAGGCACAAATATCCATTTTGTATATCTATATTTCTTTTATTTGTTCAGTAGCAATAAATGGTGAAGACCATATTATATGTAGCAAAGGCACAAAATGAATAAATGTAGTATATAAATTACACTATACCTGTCTTCAAAATGTCGAATGTATGTGTCTTTCCATCCAGTGACATCTTCCTCATTCTGACTCATGGCAAGTACAACTTCCACCCAGTTCAAAAAAGACTTTTGTAAATCCATTTGCAGTGTATTCCACATACTTTGTGCCCAAGGAACATCTTTTATTCTAAAACATGATTTAAAATAGCCCTTGTTATGTACCTCAATAACTACTATGTTCATTACAAATTTTTTCAGTTTTAAATTAAGGGAGGGAGGATTTTCGTTTTTTTTTTATTATTTTAAATGAAAGTACATAACTCAAGAATACTCTCTAAAAATTTCAGATTTATCAGAGCAAAATTAGCGGAAATACAGCATGTTGAATATACCTACCTTCGACTTGCTTTGCAGCAGCTTCGCACCAGCATACTTGTGCCTAGTGAGATACGTTCAACAGCTGTTCCCCTTCTCTTTTATAAATTACTCTGTGATTCCAAAACGTATTTTGGTGTGCATTAGCAGCATACACAGATGATATAAACATAATGATCAGAACAATGAATGTGGCGGAAGAAACCTAAGTTGATTTGAAATAGAGTGCAGAAGCTGTAGGGCTAGCAATAAATACAAATCAAAACTACTCATACAAACCAGATCAAATAGACTGGTGCAACAACAATACTTTATAGATGATATAGAACATGTGAATACATTGACATACTTAGGAATGGACCTGGTGGCAAACAATGAAGAAGAACAGGAAATAAATAGAAGGCTTATGCTGGCAAATAAAGCCTATTTCGTGATGGGCCACATTCACTCTATTCAAATTGCAAAACTCTAGGTCTATAAAACAATAATCAGGCCTATAGTAAGTTATGGTTGTGACACAGAAATCTGCCAATGCATTAGACGTGTTTGAAAGAAAAATATTACTTAGGATAGTGGGCCCAATAAGTGAAAACAACAATTGGTGAATTAGGTCAAATAAAGAAATATATGAACAATATAGCGAACCAACTCTAGCACAATACACTAAACTGCAGAGATTACTCTTGCCTACCAAGGTAAAACAGTATATGTAACAGAAAAAAATCGATTTTTGAATTTGCCGCCAAAACTGGGTTATTTTTTCCGCTCTTTCTTATGCAACTTTTAGTTTATTTCTATCTCATTTAGTTTTCAAAATGTGACACTGGTAAAACAGTATATGAGTACATGTACTTGCGTCTCTGCTATGGTAAAACAGTATATTCGACAAACTCTACAAAGGCAGAATAGTATACATGGTCATACACTGCTTATCCCTGGTATTATGTTTTATCTATTTTTTGAAACTCTACTGGTAAAACAGGATATATGTGGTATATACTGTTATTCGGTAACATATTTCATAAAAACGGTGTCCCAATTCCAATGGTAAAAGGGTATAAACATTTCATATACTCTTTTACCATAGTATGACCAATGGAAATTTTTATCTCCCCCGAGGGTATATACGTATAAAGTCTTTTATATACGCTTTGGGTATACTGGCAAAATGGTAAAAGAGTATATGACATTTTACAAGCACATTTGAAAAAACTATTGGGACCGTGCAAGTTCGGCAAAGCGACCCCTATTTCTACGCTCTGTACTATTATTCGCACTTTTAATTATATTGGCCAATTATATTAGTCCTGGTTACTGGATAATTGTCAAGGCCATAGTCCAAAAAAAATAATAAGAAGAAAAAATAAGATTCAGGTTATGTTATGAAAACATCAACAATTGTATGTAGTAAATAAAATTAGTTATTAAAATGCAGTACTGCAAGCAAAATACAATTAATTAAATTTACCTTTATATAATAATTGCATATCATATCAATATTGTGGAGCAATATGTAATTTTTCTGCTTCATTGACAGAAGGTATGAAATATAGTCAATTTGACAATTTCAATTGACAATATGAATTATTTAAGATAGTTGCAATATTTCTCCGCGACTTGCGCAGGGTCGTTTCTCGTTTCCCTTTCCAAGTTCTTGCACACCGCGAATACCTACTTGCTGTTGTAATAATTATTATAATAACATACTTTTTTTATATTCCAAATTTCACTTGTCTAACTTTATAAATGACAAAACAGCACAATAAAAGAACAAAAAGTCATTTATCTCAAAACCCACTTTTTTCACATATACTGTTTTACCTTTGCAGGCAAGTACTGTGGGCAGGGCACGTGGCATACATGCATGACAATAGAATCACCAGAAAATTGCAAGGAAAGATATCTGTTGGAAGAAAGACCAAAAATGGGATGGGAAGACGAAGTAAAGAATAGCAGTATGTTTAAATGCCCGGTTTGGGTTGTAGTGCCATTGGATGGATGGAGGAGCAAAATATGTAACACTACATCTGTAGTAGGTAGTGTGGGAGAAATGATATTTGTAATCACACATTCTGACATTCTTCCTACCTAAATCTAATATTTAAAACCAAAATATCTTAGGTACTTTAGGAACAATTTTAAAATCAATAGCCATTAATAAAGTTGTAAAATGAATGGGTCTATTGAATAAAAAGAAGTATTTGCTTTTACTTCCTCGTATTTAAGTATTTAGAGTAGAGTATTTATTGGTAATAACGTACAAATGTACTTTTACAGGTCAGCAATAATTAAAATTGTCTAAAATTACATTAAAAGTTGACAGTACTTCAGTAAAAAAACCTATTACTAAAATTTAAAAACTAAACACTAATTAAATTTTAATTACTTAATAGTACTTAATAGCACTTATTTACTTAATAGTAATTAAATAAAGCATTAAAGAAATGACTATTCAATTACTATTAAGTAAATACTTAAATACGAGGAAGTAAAAGCAAATTATTCTTTTAATTCAATAGACCCAATGATCATGGGATATAAAAACAACAGTTGAAGGTCGCTTAAGATCAAGTTTTTACTAAGCTGACTGTAATTTGGTTTTTACTGAACTAACTGAAATTAAAAAAACTTTACAATGAAGTAAAATAATTTAAATATATGAGGGCGATAGAGCCAAAGTGGTGTAAGTCATATTTTTGAAATGATGTAAGTCTTGCTTTATAATCTTGAGTTACAGAACCCTTGTCATCAGGAAAATTAGGAAAAGGAGTGTAAGTTATTACAGTAATATAGTAAAAACTTAGCATTTTTTACTTCATTGTAAAGTTGTTAACTACTACAGTATTAACAGTATGCAACCAACACCCGGAACTATCCCACTTTCAGCTAACTGAAACTGGATCCTACCGAGAATAGAGACAAACCAATAAAAAATTATTACTTACATTTCCATGTCTAAATCCTTTAGTTTACATATCGAAGACGTACTCATATCCATTGTAACGTTGATGTCCATTTCAAATAAAATCAAAATAAATTATTTCTACAAAAACAGTTTAAAACCAACAGCAATAATACATGTATTTGTTGTAAAATAACGAAAACGGACCAAATATAACGACTTAACGACACTTTATTTTAACGGTCATGTCTGACTTCTGACAGTTTTGAATTTAAAAAAACAGCAACCTCACAGAAATAAACTAAATGACAGATCACAGTACGCCATGGAACACCAAGAAAAGGGAGATTGGATTAGTTTAAAGTAATTTAAATAATATGTAAGGGTTTAATAAATAAATATAAAAACAAAAATTTTAAATACCCCTTATCAGAAATAAATTTAATTAAGAGCAGTGTAAATTTGTAAAACTTGGCGCCGTTAAATATTGTCCAATAGATGTCGCCACAAAAAACTTAGTGAAATTGTATTTTCATATAAATCATAAAACTACATAAGTAAATGACACTATATCTTTAAATTAATTCAGGAACAGTATGTAGCGTATAAATAGCGTAATCTAAAAGCTAAGCAAGAGTTTTTTTACATACAAATATAAGCATTTTTAGTAGTTTTCCGAAATGTGTGTTGCATATTTGATTATCCCGATTATCACTGCCCTGATTGGCTATCCACATTTGACAAGTTTGACAACTGCCTGAAGTTTCGATCACGTCAAACGTCAAGGTCAGTGTAGCTGACAGACACAGACACAAACTTCAAAATATTGTGTTATGTGTTTACTGTTTTGAGAATTTATTAAATGTAAAGTATGAGTTTATGGCTCAAAGAAAGTGTGTCTTCTCTAGTTAAATACTGGCTTTAATTATTCAAGTCTCATAGTCTGGTAAGTCAACAATATCTTATTTATTTGCAAAGGGCCTGGAAGATTCGGCGTAATCGATTATGACTAACCAAATATTTTTGCTTCATGCGTTATTATAATTCGTATTTATTAGCTATTTAGCGATCATATTATAGCTCATATTAAATATCTTATGTACCATTGTAAATCCTTTCGGGTATATAACGTTTTTGGCACTAGTTTTGGAGTATTTAGGTTGTCACAATACATAAAACAATTATACAATCTAAAGCTTAGTTTTGGTGTAAAATCAGATATGTAAGAATATTGAAGCTACCTGAAAGAATTCATGCACGAAAAACATTATATATATACAAGCTATACGCTCCCCAGGAAGCTCAAGCTGTTTTCTCTTGAATATCCTTTTGGTGTGGAGGATCATTCCATTCTGGGTTCTGTTTTACAGTTGCTGGTGTGACTTAGCTGTTTCCAACACTAATTTTCTCCATTCTTCCCTCTCTTTGATTGTTTATCTTCTACTTGTTGTATTCATCTCAGTTTAGGCGTGCCACTGGTTCTTTTACCTGGTGGTATGTATTCCGTTACAACTCTTAAGGGATTACTCTTTTCTTTATGTGTCCATACCATCTAATTCTCTGTGCTTTTGTTGCCCTAAATATATTCTCTTAACCCATCCATTCTTGTATTTAGTGGTTCATCCATAGTCTTGCATCCTCTTCGTTTTCCCTCTTTGGTCCCAGTATTTTTCTCATAATTTTTCTCTCAAAAACCGTTAGTTGTTGTTCTTCTCTTGCTGTTAATGTAAATGTGTCTAAAGCATATACCACTATTGGTCTTATGGTCATTTTGTAGATATTCATTTTTATGTTTCGGCTATCTCTAAACATGTTCTGTAGAATGCTTTATTTCCTGCTTCAATTCTTCTTTTCATATCTACAGTTTCATTTCTTCTGTTGACTAATCTTTTTCAACAGGTCACTTTAGCGATTGTTTAAAATGTGCCAAGGTTATTCCTTTATATAAAGGTGGTGACCACGATTTACCTGCCAATTATCGTCCTATCTCTTTGTTACCATCGCTTTCAAAGGTTCTAGAAAAATTGGTCAAAATCCGAATGATGACTTTCTTACAAAAACACGATTTACTTTCTACCTGCCAATTCGGTTTCCAGTCATTAAAAAGTACATATGATGCCATCTTCGAATTCATGGAAAAACTATACCTACTTAGACTTAAATAACGATTGTGTTGCTGCTGCAGTTTTCTGTGATCTTTCTAAAGCCTTTGACTGTGTCAATTACAAAATACTTCTTAATAAACTGGAAAGATATGGTTTTAGAGACACTACTCTAAAGTGGTTCAGTTCATACTTGGAAGACAGATCTATATCAGACAGACAGGTCTATATCAATTAATGAGTGCTATTCTAGTAATATCTTTATTAATTGTGACGTACCTCAAGGCTCTGTCTTGGATCCTATCTTTTTCTTGATCTATTTTAATGACATAATTAACCTCGATATTAATGGCCAGTTTACTATATTTGCAGATGATACCACAATTTTATGGCAAAACAAGGACTCGTAAGGTACTGAACAAGATTATTAGTAATGATATGCTAAAAATCTTAGAGTGGTGCAAAGCTAATCATTTGACATTTAATTTTTCAAAAACCAAATTAATTTCTTTTTGTTCTGACACTTTTAACAAATTTTTAGGTCTCTATATTGACAATAAACTAAGTTTGAGCAACACACTGTATATTTAAGCAAAAAGATATCATCGGGTGGATTTGCTGTCAAATCAGTTGCACACCATTTGGATTTCAAGATTGCAAAAAGTGTTTATGTGGCCTTGATTGAATCTAATTTGAGATACGGTATTGCCTTTTGGGGTAGCTGTTCTCTTCATCATTTCAGTAGAATCTTTATGCTACAAAAGAGAGCACTTAGATATTTATGCAAGGTCAAGTTTGGTACATCATGCAGGCCTCTGTTCCGGAAACATGGTATATTGACACTTCCCTGCATATATATCGTTGGATTAGCATGCTTAATTTTTAAAAAACATAAAGAAGATATTCGGACAGATCCCCTTTATAAGACTCGTCTAACTTACGTTATTCCACTTCCAATTCCCTCTTCTACACTAATTAAAAAATCATTTATTTACACTGGAAAGAAATTGTTTAATCACCTACCACTCAATATAAGATCCTCAAGCACTATTCTTGTATTCCGAAGAGCAATCAAGAAGTTTTTATTATCTAAGTGTTACTATAGTATCGAGGAATTTTTTGAGGACAGTTACGCTAATTGATGGCTTTTTTATTTTTTTTTATTATAGAAGTTTTATAGTTAGTATTTTAATGTATCTTGTACTATGTTTGTACTATACCACGTTGTGTTTTATAAATGTAAACTCATTTTAAGAAACAATAAATTTTCTCTCTCTCTCTCTCTCTCTCTCTCTCTCTCTCTCTCTGTCTCTCTCTGTCTCTGTCTAATACTCCCAAATTTTGAATGTTTCAACCTCTTTAAAGCCGTCTTTTGTAAGTTCTGTCATGTGTGTCTTCTTTTTCTTGCCATCATTCATGTATTTTAATGTTTTTCTGAAGCTATTTTTTTGTGGCATTTTTGTAATTAACTATTTTTAATTGGAAATAAGTCACAATTTTACTAAAAAAATGATTTTATTAACGTTTCCACTTATTTCAAAACATTATTAAAACCATTCTTTTAGTAAAATTGTGGCTTATTTCCCATTAAAAATAGCTAATTCATGTATTTTGTTTTATTTTCATTTATTTCCAGTACTCTCAGTTTGACTTTGTTTTTATTTCTTGCAAGGTTTTCTGCTGGCTCTGTTCTACAAAATTGACCTGTCTCTGGGTTTTCAAAAATGTTTTTTCGTCTGGCCACCCTGTATATAAACATATATACATATTATTTAACATGTGGTCTACTTGAAACACCCTGTATATTTATTAAACAATCTATTTACATTAATCTTTAAAGGCATCATTTATAGACATGTAGGTTATAAGCTTCTTGCATTTTCAATTATGATACAGAAATAAACAACAGTAGAGTGAGTCCAGTTATACTATCCATATTTGTAATACAGTTTATCAAGTACTTATAATTTATTGTAATGACTTTATGCCATTGTAGATTTAATAATACTATTGTAGTGAGTGTGTTCGATGTCTTAGTATTATGAATGTGTTATTTCAAAATTAACAAATATGAAAGATTTGTGTCAATGTAATAAGTAAGTCTTCACCATTTAATTTACACTACTGTAAGAAATTAAGCACCACCTTAAAAATGGGTCAATGTCTAGAAATTCCTAAACCTGTTGTCCCATTTAAGTGATTTTTGAATATGTTACAGCCTTATTCTTTAACAATATCGTTGCAATAATATTGTTGCTAAACAGGTAAATTGTCATTGTATGCCGGGTGTACTACCAATCAAACTGTGTTTTTTCTCAAATTGGGTAGGTTTTAAGAGATAGTTATTGCGCATTTTTTGACATGCAATTAATAATTTTCTCTTCCCCATTGGCGCGCACATGGGTCATATTACCCGTCATTTTACCCGTAGACACGCCAATGATGAATATAAAATTCTTGGATATGTAAGGATAATTCGCTCAGCTTGTCAAATCAACGGGGTCCAGAAGGTCTGGTTAGTTATTCTCCATTCAACACACACAGAATCCTCTAATGGATTTCTGTTCGGTCTTTTATACTGTCAGAGACGGTATCAGAACACGTTTTGCTTATTACATAGGCGTACTCTAGACACGGGCGCCCATATAAAAATTTTCAGGGTGGGGCAGACGTGAAGATGTTGCACATTATATTTTGTATACTTTGGATAATCATATATAATTTACAGCACCTGAAACCATACCCATACCCATGATGGGTATGGGCGCCCATGACTCTAGAGTACTCTAGACTCTAGACGATAGAAGCCTATTGTCACAAATATGATATGCAAAATATGCCAGATATGCAACAAAATGCATCTTGCATATATTCCGTTCTCTACTTATGAGGAGCAGTTATTATTTATAAATATAGTGCAGTCACTGAAGGTGGATATGAGCTATTACCTCCGATTTCGTTGAACCTCCATCGATTTGCATGAAAATTGGTGAGTGGTTAGAGGATATCTCAAGGAAAAAAGGTGACATGGTGTCAACTTGCGCTTTTACCCTGGCAGTGGGTGCCACCCCTTCTCGATGGTGAAAATTATTTTATTAAAAATAATCCCACAATTCGATAGAGGGACAAATTCTAAGCAAAATTTGTTATATAAAGTTATTAAAATAAATCAAACCTTTTTGAGTTATTAAAGATAAAATAATTAATTTTTCGTGAGAAAAATTCATGTTTTTAACCGATTTTTCATAAATAAGTCAAAAACTATAAGTTTTTTACAAAAAAGTTATTACCAAAATTGAGGCTAATAAAAAAGGAACTAAACCCCTTAAAAAAAAACTTTTAACGTTAACTGAAAGTGAGTTATAGGTAATTGAATATATATTTTTTTCGGCGAGTATCCAAATCTAAGTATTCAATCTTAAATAACGGGAAAATGATGCATTCTATAACATAAACTTAAACATTTGTCAAAGTACACAGAAATATCTATCAAATGAGTCCCCGAACAAGTTGATAGCATTAAAATGTATGCTACAAAAATTTTTCCAAATTTATCTTTTAAATTTGTTTCCAAAAAATGTTATTGTTTTTTTTTTTAGTAACTCCGTTAATTTTTAGGATATCAGGTTTGCCTAAAAACCATTTGAAAGCTAATTCCAAGGTCTATTAAACGACGTTAAATTTAATCTTTTAAACCCCTTACTTTTTTAAAAATAAAAGGTTAAATGGCCCCGTAAAATTTAAGTTTTAAACGTTTCTATCTCGGTTATTTTTTACCTTACAGAAACAAAAAAGATAAAATATTTGATACAGAAAAAAACTAAAATTTGGTTTCATATCATTTTTACGTATATTGAGTATTTTTGGAGTTAGTATCAAAAGAAAATCAAAATTACGATAATTTTAAAATTCTGATTTTTTTAAATTCTACCTTTTTTTCAAAAATTAGCATTCTAAACCGGACAAAATTGTTAAAATCATTACATGTGTTAATATAAAGAAATTCTTGTAAGGATTACCATAAATTTTAATTTTTGTGGAAATGGCGTATGTTTTATTTTTCACTTTTTCCTAAAACATTCGAAAGGGCTTCCAAACATTCGAAGAAACATTCCTCTTATTTTCATCATAACTTGCTTAATTTTAAAGCTATTAACTTCTTCTGAAGCTCGTTTTATAGGTAGTCCAAAGTGCTTTGACAAGTGTTTAACAGGTATATTTTATAAAATGTATCGTTTTCACGTTATATAAGTTTGAATACTTAGATTTGAGTACGCCTCGAAAAAAATTTATATTACTTTACCCATAACTCACTTTGACTTAACATTAGTTTAGTTCTTTAAGTGAGGAGTGTATTCAATTTTAGTAATAATAACTTTTTGAAGTTATACTGCTTTAGGCGCGATTTCATTGAGGGTGAAATTTTATTAATCTGCGCGCATGCGCAGTTAGTTAGTTACTAAATGGAGTTAGTTACTAAATGTTTTAATTTATGTATGTATAAGTCCAGAAAAGGTGTGGAAAGAATATATCACTTGAAGCACCAGTGCTTTAAAAATTTTAAGGCACTGCAGTTAAAAGTGAATTGTCAAATTGTGAAACGTCAAAATATTTATATTTCATTTATTAACATTAATATTAATAATACAACTTGCGCAATTTGAAAAAGGTGGTTTAAAAGGTTTTTTAAAGTTTAATTTAAACTGTATTATTTGCATTTTTAACACGTTTGTAGAAAAAAACTATTAAAATTTGTTAGAATATACAAAAATAAAAGTAGATGTTATTCTAATTTACGTATTGACAAAATAGGCAGTTTTGATGTAATGTCAAGAAAAATATTAAAATGGAATGTCAGTCAAGTTCAAGTAAAAGTTTTTGTAGGTATTGTCCTGTAATTGAGAATGAATAAATTATAATTGTTGATATATAAGACGTTTGTAGAAAAAATATTGTATGATATAGGTACGTGTTAAAAAAGTATATTTTTAAGGCACTTATGTGAATTGCAGAATGAGCGAAGCGAGTCTTTCACACAAAACTTTCACATACGTGCCTTAAAATTGTATTTTTAACATTTATATCATAAATAGGTAACTATTATTATAATTCTTGTGTATTTGGACTTGTCTACCTCGGGAATAAGATAATAAGTAATAATATTTAAAGTATTTTATAATCACTTCGTCTGTTTGTCACTATGTCTGAGAAATCTTGTAGCCCGGATAAACAAAAGGGTATAGCTCAGTGGTAGAACGTTGGACTGGAGATCAAGAGGACCCCGGTTCGAATCCTGGTGTTTTCTAATCTTTTTTTTAATTTTGGTATTGTTTTAATAAAAATTTTTGGAAAGTAGTAAATAAAAATTAATTTAATATTTAAATAAAATATAAATAAACTGTTTAAAGTATATTTATTTCATTGAAATCATATTTAGAAGAATAACTTCTTACGTGAGTACAAAGTACACACACACACACATTCTTTTTTTGTAAAAGCTTATAGTTTTTGAGTTATATTTGAAAAAAGCTTTAAAGCATGCATTTTTTTAGGAAGAACTAAAATCTTTGATCTTCAATAACTCAAAAAGCATTGATTTATATTAATAACTTTATATAACAAATTTGGTTTAGAATTTGTCCTTATATCGAGATATGGCATTATTTTTGATAAAATAATTTTTACCCCCGAGAAGGGGTGACTTCCACCCCCAAAGTAAAAGCGCAAGTTTGCATCATGTCACCTTTGTTGCTTGAAGTATCCTCTAACTACTCACCAGTTTTAATGAAAATCGATGGAGGTTCAACGAAATCGGAGGTGAAAACCTTCAGTGACTCCACTATAATAGAGGAGATTATAAAATTAGGATATTATATTCCGGGAAAAACTTTATATATTTTTTATTAAAAAACGAAGAGATGTTTCTTATGTTAGACTGCCACTGGAGGCAAACGTTAGCTTCCCCATATAATCCAGCTACCGGCTAATCTGGTAATGTTCAGTGTTCAGTGCAAACAATCCTTACGGTATTTCCGCAAGGTGATATCGTTTTCTTCGCGTAGTCGCAGCCAATGCCGTGTTCTTGCAAGCTCTCACAACTTCATTCTTGATGCACTCTAGTAAATCGAGACACGAGAGCGCGGTGGCCGCGGTGTAGTAGCGAACACCTTTGAAGACGACGTCGATGATATACGTGAGTGCGTGTGCGGAAGGTCGGCTTCTTCGTTTCTTGCGCTATTGTTGATCTGATTGTAAGTAGAATATATCAGTGCGTGGGTTTTAAATGTGTTGGTGGAAGGCAGTCGCTCATACCACGATTTTGGCTGATTGTTTTCGAGATGTAGCATGGTTGTTGTGACTCACACCGATATTTGTATACCTATCACCTTTTGGAAAGAGTCCTTTAGAGGAAGGTTGGTCAATGACATGTTTTTCGAGATATAGATACGAGTATGTAGTAAATATGTAATAAGTTTCTAATTTATTGAATTATCATTTTATGTAGGTAAAAGATGTTTAGGTGTTATAAGCAGGATATTTTGGTCCATGTCCATATTTAAAAGTTTACTAATATGCCAGGGAAGTTACGATTTTCAAAAGAAACCCTTTGATATAGGTATCTAACAACTGCTTTTCATAGATTTGGTGTAATAGATGTAATAAACAAAATATACCTATAGTCGAGGCATTGAAGGATTGAAGTGTCGATTTTTTTGCAGTAAGACGGATTTTAATGCGGATTGGTGCGTTGGATTCGTGAGAATGTCAGGAAATTTTGTGAACGAATGTAATGATTAAGAAATTTCAAATTGCATTTGTGCATAAGAAAAATGCATTTCAAAAATGCATTTCGGCAAATAGTGGGAAAAATTGACTCAATTTTCTTACTCGGGGGTTTTTGGGGTCGCTGAAAACGAATATGAGGTCGGCGAGAGTGTGCAAACTACCTGGTGCCTGCAGCGGGTGTAATAAACGTCTTCCTCTGGAGTATTGTGGTAATTTATCATATAATTGGCTTAAACTCATTACCCGGGGTTTTTTGGGGTCGCTGAAAATGAATATGAGGTCGGCGAGAGTGTGCAAAGTACCTGGTGCCTGCAGCGGGTGTAATAAACGTCTTCCTCTGGAGTATTATGGTAATTTATCATATAATTGGCTTAAACTCATTACTCGGGGGGGTTTTGGGGTCGCTGAAAACGAATATGAGATCGGCGAGAGTGTGCAAACTACCTGGTGCCTGCAGCGGGTGTAATAAACGTCTTCCTCTGGAGTATTGTGGTAATTTATCATATAATTGGCTTAAACTCATTACTCGGGGTTTTTTGGGGTCGCTGAAAATGAATTTGAGGTCGGCGAGAGTGTGCAAAGTACCTGGTGCCTGCAGCGGGTGTAATAAACGTCTTCCTCTGGAGTATAATGGTAATTTATCATATAATTAGTTTAAACTCGTTACTCGGGGGTTTTTGGGGTAATCTATTTTCTTCGATGTAACTATAGTGATCGAAAAGGGTGGTATTTTTATTATAAATAAACATACATTTTTATTATTATATTATATTTATGGTTAAAGAAGTTCATTATACAAAATTTATCGTAATTTATCTTTAAAATTCATTTTCTTCATCATTATCATCATCTTCTTCATTATTGCCTTCCTCTCTCGAGTCCAATGCAATATTTGTGCAATCAGAGCCTGCATAATTTTTGCAGGCTAAATTACAAACTAACCCATACTTCCTGCACCCGCATATGTTGCCGAAGTCTGACTTACAACTACAAAATATTAAATTTAAAATGTATGGAGGACCAGGTGGCTGAGTCATTCTAACTGGAATTAGTACATTATTTTGTAATTCCCATCCAAAATCGGTTGGGTTCATGTTACTGTCCTCTCCATGCAGCCAAATTTGTGTTTGTAAATATACCCTTTTTAAATGCTGACAATCCAAAAAAGAATTTTTTCAATGACAATCTTTTTATTTTTGGCAATAGCCATTAAGTACATTCTGTATCTAGTAATTTTCTCTCAAGGCAAAACCACATCATTCACTTGCGCCTTAATTCAAACTGCTTTAAATGATATGAAATTAGAATTTAGTCGTTGCGATATTTATTTTCAGCGACCCCAAAGACCCCCCGAGTAACAAGTTTGGGTCAATTATTTAACAAATTACCATAATAGTCCAGAGGAAGACGTTTATTACACCTGCTGCAGGCACCAGGTAGTTTGCACACTCTCGCCGACCTCGTATTCATTTTCAGCGACCCCAAAAACCCCCGAGTAATGAGTTTAAGCCAATTATATGATAAATTACCACAATACTCCAGAGGAAGACGTTTATTACACCCGCTGCAGGCACCAGGTAGTTTGCACACTCTCGCCGACCTCATATTCTTTTTCAGCGACCCCAAGAACCACCGCGTAATGAGTTTAAGCCAATTATATGATAAATTACCATAATACTCCAGAGGAAGACGTTTATTACACCCGCTGCAGGCACCAGCTACTTTGCACACTCTCGCCGACCTCATATTCATTTTCAGCGACCCCAAAAAACCCCGAGTAATGAGTTTAAGCCAATTATATGATAAATTACCACAATACTCCAGAGGAAGACGTTTATTACACCCGCTGCAGGCACCAGGTAGTTTGCACACTCTCGCCGACCTCATATTCGTTTTCAGCGACCCCAAAAACCCCCCGAGTAAGAAAATTGAGTCAATTTTTCCTACTATTTACCGAAATGCATTTTTGAAATGCATTTTTCTTATGCACAAATGCAATTTGAGATTTCTTATTCATTACATTAGTTCACAAAGTTTCCTGACTTTCTTACGAATACAACGCACCAAACTGCATTAAAATCCGTCTTACTGCGCCAAAAATTGACAGTAAGGCCTATTTTTGTGCTTCAATGCCTCGACTACTACTAAAGATAAATAGGCCAGGATCCCGCGTACCAAATAAAAGATTTATTAATAGCAAGCTGAAAATTTGTTCGTAGCTAACGGTGTCGAGTCGGACAAACTTTGATGTATGGGAACACTGGAACAGGAGAATCTATAATTGTGGAACATGATAAACGTGTCATCCGGAAAAGTTTATGATTGTGAAAAATACCAGGTTGCTTTTAAGTTTATTCAATAGCCAACGTTATATAATATATGAAAAAATGTTTGTCCGACAAATATGTTGGGCATTTTAACCAGTCCGACACGTAGAACATGTCAAATGACAGGAATTATGTTGGTGATAAATAGCAGTCTGATTTTTTAATCAGTTTAATAAAAGGGTAAAAAATCAATTGAAAGTTCTGTCCGACAAAATTCATGGGAGGTTTTCGTAGTCCGACATTCGAAACTGTCTATATCTTACAGGTTTCGAACGTCGGACTACGAAAACTTCCCATGAATTTTGTCGGACAGAACTTCCAATTGCTTTTTTTACCCTCTCGTTAAAATCTCATGCAAAAATTAGACTGCTATTTATCACCAACATAATTCCTGTCATTTGACATGTTCTTCGTGTCGGACTGGTTAAAATGCCCTACATTTTTGTCGAACAAACATTTTTCATATATAGTCGATTCGCTAATCTGAGACACAACTGTCTACACTACCATCACAATAAAAATGCACTATTTAGAAATAAACAAACCAAAAATACGTTGAATGTTCGAGGAGCACTCGCAAATCATGATTGCGTGGTTGTTTATTTCTAGTGCATCTTTATTGTAATTGTAGTGTAGACAGTTGTCTCAGATTAGCGAATCGACTATATTATACAGGGTGTCCCGAAAAGATTGGTCATAAATTATACCACACATTCTGGGGTCAAAAATAGTTCGATTGAACCTAACTTACCTTAGTACAAATGTGCTCATAAAAAAAGTTACAGCCCTTCAAAAGTTACAAAATGAAAATCAGTTTTTTTCAATATATCGAAAACTATTTAAAATGGACTTTTTTTATTTAAAATGGACATGTATTATTCTTGTGGCAGGAACATCTTAAAACAAAATTATAGTGAAGTTTGTCCACCCTATAAAATTTTTATGGGGGTTTTGTTCCCTTAAACCCCCCAAACTTTTGTGTACGTTCCAATTAAACTATTATTGTGGTACCATTAGTTAAACACAGTGTTTTTAAAACTTTTTTGCCTCTTAGTCTTTTTTTGACAAGTCACCTTTTATCGAGATGTGGCTTCTTTTTCAAAATATACCTAAAAATGCAAATTATAAATAAATTTTCAGATTATTAACAGATCTCTATAATTAATCGTACTTAACCATATACAAATATGTGGTGGATTCGACAAGTATTCAAAATATGTCTATAAACACTGGCTTATTGAAAAAGTACTAAGAGGCAAAAAGTTTTAAAAACATTGTGTTTAACTAATGGTGTCACAATAATAATTTAATTGGAACGTACACAAAAGTTTGGGGGCGGGGGTTTAAAGGAACAAAACCCCCATAAAATTTTTATGGGGTGCACAAATTTCACTTTAATTTTTTTATAAGATGTTGCTGCCATAAGAATGCCACATGTCCATTTTCAATAAAAAATCTCTAAGAGTTTTCGATATATGAAAAAAAATCGATTTTCATTTTGTAACTTCAAAGGGCTGTAACTTTTTTTTGTGTGCACTATTGTATATAGGTAAGTGAGATTCAATCAACTTATTTTTGACCACAGAATCTGTGGTATAATTTATGACCAATCTTTTCGGGACACCCTGTATAACGTTGGCTATTGAATAAACTTAAAAACAGCCTGCTATTTTTACAATCATAAACTTGTCCTGATGACACGTTTATCATGATATACAATTAAAGATTCCCCTGTTACAGTGTTCCCATATATCAAAGTTTGTCCGACTTGACACCGTTATGAACAAATTTTTAGCTTGCTATTAATAATCTTTTATTTGGTACGCGGGATCCAGGGCTATAAACGTCATTTTTTAATTACAAACAATATATAAACAATGAAAATCGGTATTTTATTTTAAATACTAAAGGTGAAGACTGGCAAACCATATGGAAAAGTGACACAATTTTACGGAAAAAGCATAGAAAATCCTTTAAAATGACAGTTGGTAACGCTATTTTTGTTAATTTGTTGCTGAATTATTGCCAAATAATGCTTTAAAATATACTTACAGGCAACAACTACTGTCAAATTACATACTAACAGTAATCGCATAAAAATAGAACAGGGGGTTAGACAAGGAGACACAATGTCACCTAACTTTTTAATATGGTCTTAGAACATGCTTTCAAGAGTTTGAAAGATACACGGCACCATAAGAAGAAGAATGATTACACCCTTGTTCCATTCCTTTGGTAGCTCCTTGTTGGCCTTTAAGGGCTGGCCTTTCGTATTCAGAGAAGAATAGTAAGGATAATTGCTGGCCTGTCCTATCAGAAAGAATGTCGGCAAGCATTTGTTGCATTGCACATACTAACTCTGCCTTCGCTATTTATTGTAGAGAGTCTTGTTCATGTGAAACAAAATATAGATTGTCATCAAAGACATGAGGATGTACACCGATATGAAACCAGAAATAAACATGCCTTAATATTGCCCTACACCAGGCTCCAAAGAAGTAAAGACGGACCAAACTCGTATGGTGTAACATTCTACAACAAGTTGCCTACTGAAATTACTGAATTGCCAATTTTACAATTTAGAAAACAACTAAAGAATTTTCTCACAAGTCAGGCATTTTACAGCAGTGATGAATTTTAATATTTTAACTTTAATGTTTGGAACTGGGTTGTGAATTGTTGAGTTGTACTTTGTTTATTCTTAGGAACCCAGAAAGTGTTTGTCTTAATTGATGTATGTATTATTTCATATTATGCCTTGTGTTTTTATATTTGTATTTTATATCTGTGAACCAAAGTTGTACACTATTTTTTGACGTATGTAAGTACTTTATATATTAACATGAATAAATGACTTGACTTGACTTGACTTGACTTGACATATTATAAGAGCGGTTTGCCAACGTCGACGCCGCGATTTACCAGTTTAAACGCTGGTAAACTGGCGGTTGCATATTAGACGGGGCAGTATCGTCGCCCCCGCTAGTGAAATTATTCCGATTCGATTTTTTTGCACAAACTTACTAAAAAAGAGGTCCTTATAACATATCCACAGGGTGCCGGGCGGTGCCGTGCCATACCATAATTTGGGACATTCTGAGCAAAAAATGTCTCTTGTGATTTTTTTCTAAAATCGATTGTTGTAGAATTATACGCGATTTATAATTTGAAAAATGCGAAAATGGCCATATAACTCGACAACAATCAATTTTAGAGAAAAATCACAAGAGACCTTTTTTGCTCAGAATAACCCAACTTATCTAAAAAAAAAAAAAAAAATCGTTCGCAATAAAAAAAATATTTTTGTAAATTTGTTTAAAAAAAATTGTTTAAACAATTTTTCAACCACGGCACCGCCCGGCACCCTGTGGATATGTTATAAGGACCTCGTTTTGAGTAAGTTTCTGCAAGAAAATGGAATCGGAATAATTTCACTAACGGGGGCAACGGATACATCCTGGACTATAGCGCTAATTGTTAATAATTAAAAATAACAGCTTTGTAATCAAATAATCACAAAGATCTCTTGAGGACCTTGAAGAAAGGGTTTGAAACTTTATTTGGTCACTTTTTGAATTTCATAATAATAATGTTTACTCGAGTTATTAAGCCTTGAGAATGGCCATTTTCGCATTTTTCAAATTTTTAATCGAATATAACTCGACAACAGTCAATTTTAGAAAAAAATAACAGGAGATCTTTTTTGCTCAGAATAAGCCAATTTATCTAAAAAAATTTTGTTCGAAATGAAAAAATTATTTTTGTGAATTTGTTTAAAAAAAATTGTTTAAACAATTTTTCGACCACGGCACCGGCAGGCACCCTGTGGATATGTTGTAAGGACCTCTTTTTGAGCAAGTTTGTGCAAAAAAATCGAATCGGAATAATTTCGCTAGCGGGGGCGACGATACTGCTCGGTCTATATTATGTACGATGTTGAGCAGTTACATTTTTTGTTTCTATGTTAACTTGAACCGGTGAAATTAAAAAAGTTAAAAATTATTAAAGTTAACTTTTTTTCAGGTAAATCGCGACGTCAACGTTGGCAAACCGCCCTTATATATGTACGAGACCTAAGAGTTTGCGTAATATTTCTGCTGATTTGTTTGCGCCGGCCTTTATCAAATCTATTGGTTTGTCACTTCCAGCGGCTTTGTCATATTGTAGTTGTTTCGGTGTGATTTGTATTTCTTCTTTCGTAATTTCATCTGTGCTAACGTGTAACTCCTGTATTTCATTTTTTCCTCTATTCATATATCTGCTGCAAGGGCGGATCCAGAGAGGGGACCATGGCCCCCTCCGAGAATTTAAAAAAATATATAAATTTAAATATTTACTATTTGCAGTTCAAATGTTTCTAGTTGCAAAGGCATATTCTGTTTGCCACGTTCACAATGAATCAGGTTCAAAGTGCAAATTATCACTCTGTCATATTTGACGAAAGGACTGACACATCCCACGTGGAACAGCTTTCCCTAAATTTGAGATAATAGATACACAATAACAACATTCGTGAAGACTTTGTCAAGTTCATTGACGCTTACGAGAATATAAAAATAATTAGTGAAAATCAAGAAAGAGGGAAAGAACAAGGCCTGATAGGAGAAGAATTGGGAAAAAAAGCATTAAACTTGTTGAAAGAACTGCACTTGGATCCGAAGAAATAGATAGAAATCTTTTCTGACAGTTGTAGAGTAATGAGCTCTGAAACTATCGGTGCAATAACAGAAATAAAAAAGGTCGCAATAAATGCAGTTAGAATAGAAGCAGTGGCGTATTTAGGGGGAGAGAAAAATGGGATATATCCCCCCCCTAACAATGTCTTTAATTATAGAAAAAAAATTGTTGCACATAAAAATATATTAGCTGACATGCAACTCAAACCACAGACAGATCAATGCGATTCAATAAATACGCTAGTTAGTAAAATTAAGGGGAATTAATACATATAAGTTATTGTTTGTGTCTTTTATGTAGTTTGGGTTTATCTTTTTTATGTCTTTTTGGTTGATGTTTCATTGGAATTTCCCCTCTAAGACAAATTTTCCCTCCCAAGGCAAATGTCTAGATCCGCCAATGGTTAGATGCAGTGGCGGCTCGTCCGATGAGGCAGGTGAGGCAGTGCCTCACCAGTATATCAATGGACTATTTACGTTATTTCGTTGTTTTATAATAAGTTTTTTAAATATAATTTAGCTTTTTGAAATATACTAAATACCTTTATTTTTATGAAAAAAATTAAAATCGGTACGGCCCTGACTCTTTATCTTCTTATATATCGGTCTTCCACGTGCCATTCCAACTTTCTCAAATCATTACAGTTGAAGCTAGCCTCACACCATCTGCAACAGTATGGGACAACGCCAACAGTAAAACCGTCAAAATTTGAAAAATGTGCCACCGATTCTAGGAACAAAATTCATCCATCCTTGAGGCTGGCCTCAGGCTCCGCGGAACGGAATAAAAATAGCCGAACGGCCTCAGGCTCAAGTTCCGCGGAACGGAATGGGAATAGCCGAACTGAACCGACTAGTACAAGCACAAGTCGATTGCAGATCATAGCTTTCTATGTACACGCGGTATATACGAATGGATTATTATATTTTAGAAGTTTATGGATATGTATTTAAAACAGTGTTCATTTTAAATCATTGTTCATCATCACCTAATATATTGTTCTGAAGCTATTTCTTTGTGACATTCTTGTAATTTATTATTCTAAATGAGAAATAAGTTTATACAATTTAACTTAAAAATTATTTTATTAACGTTTCCACTTCCATATCGGACGTTTACATACACAAGTAGTTTTTAAGTGTTTCAAAAGTGTTGTATTTTGTGTTTGTTTTTTTTTGTAAAATATATAACTACATAGTAAATTATTTTTCTTTATTTATTTGTTACATTTACATAAAAAAGTAGTTTTTAAGTGTTTCAAAAATGTTGTATGTTGTAGTCGTGTTTTTTTTGTAAAATTGTTTTGAACATACTTATTCAAATCAGAGCGAGCAAAAGATTTAAGCGAATAATGTTGCAACATGATTCCCACAGCCTTAGCTCATTCCCCATATCTTCCACGATTTTTAAAAAAACGCACACTCTTTTCTTATGTAAAATTTGAAGTTGTCAATATGGAATTGGAATTCAAACTAACTCTATGCACTGAGGCTGAAAGCATTTGAGTCGATCTCATTCACTGGAAAAGTTTTAGAGAACTAATCGACAGAAAATATTTCTTGAGGATTTTTGTCCGGAATTCTTTGTGGGGATATTTTGAATAAAATTTTTTTGTAGATTATTTGTCCGGGATTTTTTGTGGGGATCTTTTGTCCGGGGATTTTTGTGGGGATTTTTTGTCCGGGGATTATTTATCTGGGGATTTCTTGTTCAGGGATAATTTGTGAGGATCTTTTGTCCGGGATTATTGGTCCTAGATTCGTCCTAGCGTTATGACGTCACAAAATCGACCTTCTGGCCATTAAAGAGAAGCTAACCATAATAATAAAATTCCTCAGGTGTAGTGTGCCTCACCATCTTATACTATCACGAGCCGCCTCTGGTTAGATGTCCTTGCCTGAATCATATTTTAAACAATTTCCTTCCAACTCCTATTAATGTATCGTCCATCAGAAACACGGTGGGAACAATGAAGTCAGTAATTTTTTAACATGCCATCCAAGAGAACTGAAGTTTTAAAACTTAAACTCTGACAAAATTTAACAAGTTTATGCGTACAAGATGGGTTGAGCGACATGAAAGCGTAATCCAGTTCAGATCTGGCATTTTACATATAACTGAAGCACTAACATCTATCTCAACATGAACATGGAAGGATCCAAGACTGGTACACTTGCATTAACGTTGCTTAATCTTTATGCACATCTGAGTTTCTAGAGTCAATGATCTCACTGTAAATTAATATTACCACTAAGCCGACTTCTACAAACAAAATCTCTTATGCTAACCTGGAGACCAAGGCTGTTTCCAATACCATATTGACTTTGAAAGACAGAAAATCTAACTGCGAAGAAAGTGTTATTTAGTAAGATCTTTACCGAAATAAAGAATTGGCAGCCGAATTGGACGTGAAGTGAAGTTACCTAGATTTGTGGGTAGACAGACTAAGAGAGCCAATTATTCATGTGGCCCAGAAAAATATTACAGACCTACAATTTACATACCTCTTCTAGACAATGTTGTACCGATTTAACGTCAAGACTACATGTCACCTCACTGAGTTGTTTGTGGCTACGGGGCATTATTTCCACACTCCTACCTGATTCCTAAGGAGAAAAAGAAGTGGAACTATTAAAACCTTTGAAGAAAGCAGTTGAACAGTTTTCGCCTATCATGGACATTGGTGATACACAGACAAACATTCTTCTATTGCCAGATTAAGTAACAAAGGTGCTTGACGTTTGTGACGCAAATATTTTTAAGGCACTCAAAAGTATGTGAAAATAAGTGCCTTAAAACTCACTATTTTAACCCTGATTTTTAAAAAATATCCACCAGACTCCCGGGTATCCCCGACAAAAAAAAGTTTATGACCCCTCCCGAAAATCGGTCCTGGATATGCCCTTGATCTGCTGTTGTCTCGTGTTTTGAGTATATTTCTTCGACGTGTTCATTCCATTTTTGTATTATTTCATGTGTTTACACTTTAATTATGTATCCTTCTTATCTTTGTTTTGTTTACTACTTTTCAGTGTTTTCCCTTTCAAATTTCGCATGATGGTGTATTCTGTTGTCAGGTCGTTGTCTTGCGCAAAGTTATATTTATGCTACAAAAATATTTATAAACTTTTTAGACATCGGTGTTGGTGTAATTTAACCATTAATGATAAACAATGATTTCGCGTAGCAAAAACAACAATATCTCTTCAGGAAATGCATTTCTTACAAGCTTTTGTTTATTTTAGAATGTCTGGTCGATACCCTTTCCATACCAAATAGTACATGACGGATAGAAATAACAGCTTATTCAGTAATCGATTCGTGTTAATAATGATATTTTATGACATTTATCAAATTAAGAAACTACTCGAGATATAATGATTGTTTTTATTAATAGTTATTAGTTTCCTTACACGAAGTATGTCACATTCTAACAGATGCTACATTTTATGAATATATCGACAATAGAAAGTAAACTAAAAATTTAAAGTAACGGAATTAAAAGATTTATGTAACAGATGTTAAATACTTGTAACTCTATATTGACTAATGTATTTATTTATTCTCAACGAGACGAGTGTTGAATTAACAACAATTTGTAACTTAGCCACTTAAAATATAATGAATTAAATTATGTAATGCAAAACCCGTGTTGAGCTGCCCCCCCCCCACTTGCAAAAATTAAAAAACAAATAGCCCTGATTTATGAGCTATTTATTTAAAGGTGACATGGTGCCACCTTGCGCCTTTACCCTGAGGTTGGATACCGCCCCTTCTCGGGGGTGAAAATTATTTTATAAAAAATAACTGCACAAATCATTAAAAGGACAAATTATAAGCAACATTTGTTATATAAAGTTATTAAAATAAGTCAATATTTTTTAAGTTATTAAAGATACAATTTTTTAATTATTCGTGAAAAAATGCATGTTTTGAAGCGGTTTTTCGTAAATCACTGAAAAGCTGTAAGTTTTACAAAAAAGTTAATAGTAGTTTAATCGTATAGCTTATATTCTAAGAATAAACTCTTAAATCACGCGCATTCCGACTATTGAGCTACAACCCCTCCGCAAGAAAACCATCCCATATTCCCGGCTTAAGAGAGAGTTGTACTTAAAGTAAAGTAAAGTATTGTTGGAGTTATTATTTTAAATATGATTTAAAAAAATCAAAATTTTTCAAATTTTCGTAAATTATTTGCTTTAGATAATAACTCCAACAATACTCGATACACGTAAAAAATGATAGATAACGAAATTTGAGTTTTTTTTATTAGCAAAGATTTTACTTGTCTTTTGATTTCTGTATGAATCAAAATAACGAAGATAGAAACCTTTAAGCCTAAATTTTACTACGAGAACAATGTAACAGGAGCTCTTTACTATTATCCTAAAAAAATAAAGTATTTGAAAGATTAAATGTAATACAGTTTTATAGCTCTTGAAATTACCTTTCAAATAGTTGGATGTGCCTGATATCATAAAAATTAACAGTTTAAAAAAAATCATTTTTTTTTGGACAAATTATTATAAATTTTGATGCTATCAACTTTTTCTGGAGCTCATTTGATAGGTATTTCTAAGAACTTTGACAAGTATTTTTAGTAAGCGCTTGTTCACAATGGACGTAACCATAAGATGAACGTAAACCGTTATCATTTCGTAAACCGTAATTTGTACATAATTTTATGCAGCGTTCACAATAGACTTAAATTTTACGTAAAGACAGGGCTGTCTTTACGTAAAATTTAAGTCTATTGTGAACGCTGCATAAAATTATGTACAAATTACGGTTTACGAAATTATAACGGTTTACGTTCATCTTATGGTTACGTCCATTGTGAACAAGCGCTAAGTGTTACATAAAATGCATCTCTTTCCCGTTATTTAAGCTTGAATCATTAGATTTGAATAGTCGCAGAAAAAATATACATTTAATTACCTATAAGTTATTTTAAATTACCATTATTTTTAAATAAGCAATTTGTTATATTTTTTATTAGCTTCAATTTTAGTGATAAAAACTTTTTTGTAAAACTTACAGTTTTTGAGTTATTTATGAAAAATCGCTTTAAAGCATGCAAATCACAAAAATTAAAAGATTTGATCTTTAATAACTCAAAAAGTATTGATTTATTTTAATAACTTTATATAACAAAATTTTGCTTAGAATTTGTCGGTCTCTCGATTTGTGGGGTTATTTTTAATAGGGTTGCAGCTCAATAGTCGAAATGCGCGTGATTTAAGAGTTTATTTTTAGAATATATGTAGGCTATACGAATTAAACTATTATTAACTTTTTTGTAAAAACTTCCAGTTTTTCAGTGATTTCCGAAAAACCGCTTCAAAACATGCATTTTTCACGAAGAATTAAAATCTTTGATCTTTAATAACTTAAAAAGTATTGACTTATTTTAATAACTTTATATAACAAATGTTGCTTATAATTTGTCCTTTTATTGATTTGTGCAGTTATTTTTTATAAAATAATTTTCACCCCCGAGAAGGGGCGGTATCCACCCTCAGGGTAAAGGCGCAAGGTGGCACCATGTCACCTTTGTTTCTTGAGGTATCCTCTAACAACTGACCAATTTTCGTGAAAATCGATGAAGGTTCACCGAAATTGAAGGTAATCGTTGACTTTTACCTTCAGTGACAAAATAAATTGCAATTTACTGATCTAAATGCGCGTAATTTGGGAGTTCGTAAATTATTAAATGATATTATGTAGTCGCCAAATAATTAATTTAATGCATTTTAAGTACAACTCTCTCTTAAGGAAGATGGGGTAGTTTTCTTGCGAAGGGGTTGTAGCTCAATAATTGAAATGCACGTGATTTAATAGTTTATTCATAGAGTATATAAGCTATAGGAATTATATCCGCAATACGATATATTTTAAGTTTTCTCAGCATTTTTCTCTTAAGTTAAATCAATTAAAGGGTTGTTTGGGGGTGAAGGGGATGAGCTCAAAAATCGAAACTATATCATTTCAAGAGCTCATAAATAGCTCGTAATTCTGCCGCAAAAATCGATTCAATATTCCTATTTTTAGGTAGTGGGGGGGACTGACTCAGCCCCCCCACTAAAATATTAAATTCCTGCTCAGTGGAACGAGCTCAAAATTTTTAATTTGCGGAATATGAGAGCTCATAAATAGCTCATAAATCAGGGCTATTTGTTTTTTAATTTTTGCAAGTGGGGGGGGGGGGGGCAGCTCAACACGGGTTAATGCAAAAACGTAAGGTACATTCACAAATATAGTGCCTTGACGTATGCATAATTGTTAAGCCCAAAGAAAATTAGATTTATAAAATCATTACCAATTTTTTCACGGTTCCACGGTTAGTATGGTATTAACTAGACCCAAACCCAGACATCCAAAGTGAAAGTTATCCTCCAACACCAAATTGTTCTATATGCTCCACATAATGTTCAGAAAAAAGTCACACCATGGGGGGAGAAATCGGTAAATTCGTAGTTTTTTACGTTTTTCGTCAATATTTCTAAAACTATGCGGTTTAGCATGAATAACTTCTATACAAAAATGTTCTACATTAAATTTGAAATAAAAAAGGTCCTATGCATAATGCTTCTAAAATGAACGGTTCAAAAGTTACGGAGGTACTTAGTATAGTATACCTAATTGGTCCAAAAAAGGCCTAACCCAGACATCCAAAGTAAAAGTTTTTCTTTAACACCAAATTGTTCTATATGGTCCACATATTGTTCAGTAAAAAGTTACACCATTTTGAGCGTCCCGTTTGGGGGGGAGATGGGGGAAAAGTCGGTAAATTAGTAGTTTTTTTACGTTTTTCGTCAATATGTATTTCTAAAACTATGCTTTAGCAAAAACAATGTTCTATACAAAAATGTTCTACGTGAAATTTAAAACAAAAGAGGTCTCATACATAATTGTTATAAAATCAACGGTTCCAGAGTTACGGAGGGTAAAAAGTGGAGGTTTTCGATACTTTTTATATTCTTTGAGCAATTTATAGAAATTTTCTTTAACAGGATTGTGTTTTGTAAATAAAATTTGCTATTTCAGTGGCCGATGATATGTTAGTGATACGTCCTTGAAGAAACGTCAACCTCACCACCCAAAATCATCATCAATTGCCCAGATAATATAAAAAGTATCGAAAACCTCCACTTTTCACCCTCCATAACTATTTATATGGAACCGTTGATTTTATAACAATTATGTATAGGACCTTTTTGTTTTAAATTTTATGTACCTAGATAATTTTTGTATAGACCATTGTTTACGCTAAAGCATAGTTTTAGAAATATTGACGAAAAACGTAAAAAAAAACTTTTGGACCAATTATACTATACTACCTCCGTAACTTTGGAACCGTTGATTTTAGAAGGATTATGTATAGGGCCTTTTTTATTTCAAATTTAATGTAGAACATTTTTGTATAGAAGGTTGTTCATGCTAAACCGCATAGTTTTAGAAATATTGACGAAAAACCTAAAAAACTACGAATCTACCGATTTCTTCCCCCTCTCCCCCTCAAACCCGACGCTCAAAATAGTGTGACTTTTTCTGAACATTATGTGGACCATATAGAACAATTTGGTGTTGGAGGATAACTTTCACTTTGGATGTCTGGGTTATGCCATTATTTGGATCAATTATATCATACTAGGTAGAGGTTTTCCAGATATACGGATCTGGGACTTTTCATTTCGTTTACCCTTTGAATGCTGATGACGTCTAAGAACGTAACAAACGGTAACAAAACAATATTAACAACAAAACAAGACAATTTAATAGCGGGCATGTCCACCTCTCGCAGCAATAACTGCTGGCAATCTGTTTGGCATCGAATCAAAGATATATGTGATATGCTATCTTTGCCTTGGAAATAGCCCGATATTCCTCTACCAGCGCCAACGCGACTCGACTTGTCGCGGACTAGACTAGCTCAGATTCTTGATTTTTTACGTTGTTTTTAATCTTCATAACCGCATTAGGAATTCGCGGACGAGACAAGGACTTCAATGATAATCTCAAGTCCTCCACCATCTTGTTTGCGACGATTCACGTCCGCGACTCTCGAATACGTTTCAGTCTTAACTGTACCACATTTTTCTGGAGGCCTGGGACGACGGCGAATAGCTATTTTCAATTCATCCCTTAAATGCTCGATAGGATTGAGATCTGGGCTGCTTGCGGGCCATTCTAATTTTATCAATCCAACCTCTATTTAAGATATTTTTGTTTATGAGTCAATCAGTGTTTTATTTACAAAAAGTTGTGCAGCTCTTACAAGAAAAGAGATATTCGGAAAAGTCAAATAACAAAATCTTTGTGATGGCTCAGGGATAATAATACTAAAACACTATGAAACAAAGGCAGCTCTTCAATTTTTTCACAGAATTTTTTAAAGTTAGAAGAAAATACAACGTTTCTATTTACCCCCATATAATGCCATCTAAGCAAAAATTGTTTATTACCAGAATAATAACAAATGATCTCAATACACGTAATTTTAGTGGCGGAATTTTGTGCTGTGGAGTGTATTTCTGGTCTGATTATTTTTGTAAACTTTGGTTATACAGGGTGTCCCGAAAAGAATGGTCAAAAATTATACCACACATTCTGGGGTCAAAAATAGTTCGATTGAAACTAACTTACCTTAGTACAGATGTGCTCACAAAAAAAGTTACAGCCCTTTGAAGTTACAAAATGAAAATCGATTTTTTTCAATATATCGAAAACTATTAGAGATTTTTTATTGAAATTGTACATGTATAATTCTTATGTCAGGAACATCTTAAAACAAAATTATAGTGAAATTTGTCCACCCCATAAAAAATTTATGGGGATTTTGTTCCCTTAAACCCCCCCAAACTTTTGTGTACGTTCCAATTAATTCATTATTGTGGTACCATTAGTTAAACACAACGTTTTTAAAACTTTTTCGCCTCTTAGTATTTTTTCGATAAGCCAGTTTTTATTGAGATGCGGCTTCTTTTTCAATATATTTACGTAAAAATTTTATGCGGGTTTTGTTCCTTTAAACCCCCCTAATGTTTGTGTACGTTCCAATTAAACTATTATTGTGGTACCATTAGTTAAACACAGTGTTTTTAAAACTTTTGTCTCAGTCTTTTGTTCATAAGTCACCTTTTATCGATATGTAGCTTCTTTTTCAAAATATACCTAAAAATGTAAATTATAAATAAATTTTCAGATTATTAACAGGTCTCTTTAACCGTACTTAACCAAATACAAATATGTGGTGAATTCGACAAATATTCAAAATATCTCGATAAACACTGGCTTATCGAAAAAGTACTAAGGGGCAAAAAAGTTTTAAAATTAATGTGTTTAACTAATGGTGCCACAATAATAATTTAATTGGAACGTACACAAAAGTTTGGGGGGGTTTAAGGGAACAAAACCCCCATAAAATTTGTATGGGGTGCACAAATTTTACTTAATTTTTTTTTTAAGATGTTGCTGCCGTAAAAATGCCACATGTCAATTTTCAATAAAAAATCTCTGAGAGTTTTCGATATATGAAAAAAAATCGATTTTCATTTTGTAACTTCAAAGGACTGTAACTTTTTTTGTGTGCACTATTGTATATAGGTAAGTGAGGTTCAATCAACCTATTTTTGAACCCAGAATCTGTGGTATAATTTATGACCAATCTTTTCGGGACACCCTGTATAATTTGACCCTATATTATTCAATTTATGTTAGATTAATATGACTATAATCTTTCTATCACTGTCACTCCTAGCCTATTCGCTCCGTGCATGACTGGCGCGACACCTAGCGTAGTCGTCTGAAATTTTTGGCGAACACAATTTGATGTTAAACATATGATACACATATGATATATTTGACGTTAATGCAATATTTATTTACCAATTTTGATAAAATTTATTATACAAACAATAAGTTCGAGTGTTAAATAAACGTCAAATTAAAAAGCGGATATTTAGAAGATCTCTGAAGAAAATATAAATTTTAAGGGTTTTTCTTCACTTTTTCGTTATAGCTTAGTTGTCGGTGTTAACATTAATTAAGTGTTCATCGAAAGCAATTAGGCAGTGTGAATTATTACTACCAGATTTTAACATTAGCTGGGCCTATTGAACTATTAGATAATTTTGTGGTGTGTGTGTGTGTGTGTAACACAAAATGGAAATAGATGACGAGATAGGAATATACCACCAGGTCGGGGAAGGAAAGAAAGTTAGTATGAAAATATAAATAATAAAAATCAAAACGGCAATAATAAGGTAAGCGAAATATTTATTGAAAAAAATTATTATTCAATCATAAAATATAAATTGTGATGTAGATCAGTTATAAACATTACAAAAATTTAACTGCAGTAGCAAGTAATAAATCCGTAATAAAATGAAGGAAGCAGTTACCGAAGAAAATAAGAAAAATAAAAACGTAGACTAGGTCATCGACATGGCAAGTTTGAATTTGTCGCTACTTACATCCCGAATGCATTATTTTTAAAGAACAAATGTAACTGACAACCAATTAAAGGCCGAGAAAAAGAAAATTAGAAAACTTTAATGAACGTCCTCTGAAAATAGACAGTCCATTATTAGCCTGGCGCACACAGGAAAAGGGGACACAGGTAATCTTCAGCCGCGACTTTGAAAAGTCGATACGAAATCTAAACAGAATGGAACAAGGAAGAATTACGTAATGAGACGAGTTTTTGTGGAAGCTTATCTCGTATTATACAGATGTTTAACAAAGAATACCGCAATGTGTGGCATCAGGACCGGATTATATAGAAAATTGCGACCGAAATTTCCGTGCTATTTATATCTGGAAATATTTTTCTTATCTTCATTATCTGCTGGTGACTTCCAGGTGTATAAACAACATTTCGGTAGTTTAAAAAAAGGTATTCGTCACACAAATATTGTTCTCTTGGAAGAATTATGTAAGACCATACTCAATTTGGAAATGCGTGATAGTCGAAGCGGTTAAAGAGTTTAAATATCTGGGAGCAACAATCACAAATGACAACAAAATAGAGCGAGAAGTTGACACGCGAATAACGGCAGGAAACAGATCTTTCTTTGCAATGCAACATCTAATGAAGTCAAAAAATATTCTTAGTAAAAATATAGCTTATAAAAAATTGAAAAAAATGGTGTACGCGTGAGGTCTGCAGACCCGGTATAAGGTATAAGCAGAGTTGTAGCTAATGAAAAGTAGGTTCTTCTTCGATCAAATTCCAAATCGAATATTTCAATGTGAAATAACCAAAAAAACAGAGCACTTTTCGAGGAAAATTCATTATAACTTTTTTTAAAGTGTTTAAAAAAAGGTTTATTTTTGTTTTTTAAAAAAATTTCTAACATTAAAAATAAGTGAGTTACGCTGAACTAAAAATATTATTTTTTGGTACAAAAATCGCGAAAATCACCCCCTAATTAGCTTCCCAAATAAAATTAATCGTAACCGCTTCACAAGTTACTTTATTTATGTATTGTTTATATTATCTATAAGTTTCATTGGTTCAAAGTGCTCAGTTTTAAAAAAATTGGGTTTAAAATAAAACATTTTTTTTTATTTTGAAAAAAAAATGGAATTGTTCATGGAATTAACGTAAAAATTATTAGTAATACCAAAAATCTTAAAGAGTAATAAAATGTACGTTTTGCTTTTCTGAATATTTTCCTTTTTTGTTTTCTTGTTATACTAAAATTGATTATGCTATGGCTGTTCAAAATTTGCCTAAACTCGTGATTAGTTACTCGTTCAAGCCATTTTAACTACAGCTTTTTCAAAAATAAGCACTTTGAACCGATGAAACTTGCAGATCATATTTTATAAATAATACATAAGTAAAGTAACTTGTGAAGTGGTAATGATAAAATTTATTTGTGATGCTAATTAGGGGGTGATTTTCGCGATTTTTTTACCAAAAAATAAAAGGGACCAACAATATTTTGAGCGTAACTCACTTACTTTTAATGTTACGAAATTTAAAAAAAAACAAAAATAATCCTTTTTTTAAACACTTTAAAAAGGTAAAATGAATTTCTACGAATGCGTTTAAAGTGTAAAAAAAAAGGTTTATTTTTGTTTTTTAAAAAAATTTCCAACATTAAAAATAAGTGAGTTACGCTAAACTAAAAATATTATTTTTTGGTACAAAAATCGCGAAAATCACCCCCTAATTAGCTTCCCAAATAAAATTAATCGTAACCGCTTCACAAGTTACTTTATTTATGTATTGTTTATATTATCTATAAGTTTCATTGGTTCAAACTGCTCAGTTTTGAAAAAAATTGGGTTTAAAATAAAACATTTTTTTTTTATTTTGAAAAAAAATGGAATTGTTCATGGAATTAACGTAAAAATTATTAGTAATACCAAAAATCTTAAAGAGTAATAAAATGTACGTTTTGCTTTTCTGAATATTTTTCCTTTTTTGTTTTCTTGTTATACTAAAATTGATTATGCTATGGCTGTTCAAAATTTGCCTAAACTCGTGATTAGTTACTCGTTCAAGCCATTTTAACTACAGCTTTTTCAAAAATAAGCACTTTGAACCGATGAAACTTGCAGATCATATTTTATAAATAATACATAAGTAAAGTAACTTGTGAAGTGGTAATGATAAAATTTATTTGTGATGCTAATTAGGGGGTGATTTTCGCGATTTTTTACCAAAAAATAAAAGGGACCAACAATATTTTGAGCGTAACTCACTTACTTTTAATGTTACAAGTAAAAAAAAAACAAAAATAATCCTTTTTTTAAACACTTTAAAAAAGTTAAAATGAATTTCTACGAAAAGTGCTCCGTTTTTGGGTTATTTCACATTGAAATATTCGATTGAGAATTTTTTGAAGAAGAACCTACTTTTCATTAGCTACAACTCTGCTTCTACGGGTTCTACAAATTTCAAGCATACACCATTTTTTCAGTTTTTTATAAGCTATATTTTTGCTAAGAATATTTTTTTCGCTGAAATACTTACTTTTTGAGTTATCTCCGAAAAAACCGTCCAAAAACATGTTTTTTCTGTTAAAAATGAACATATTCACTTGCAAATAACTCGAAAAGTATTGACTTAGGGAAAAAACTCTATGGATAAAAAGTTGCTTAGAATTAGTCATTTTATCCAATTCCGGACTTATATTTTTCTTATATAATAATAGATAATTTCAACTACCTATTTCCAAATTTTCATCCTTCCTTTATTTTTTTGGCGTCAGATTGTTCTTAGATCGGGCTATTATGGCATGCAACAACTTAATATACAGTGAAGCTGTTTAAACTCCGGCTCTGACTCGGTTTGCGTCTTTGATAGGCTAGGTCACGTAGAAAACTGGAAATCCACTTGTACTTTCTTATCGACAATGTCAGGAGCAAGCTCGAGAAAAAACCGTAATTAAGGTTTGAATTATTTAGCATCTGTGTGATGCGACTAAAAGATTTTATAGAAAAAGTGCATAAGAACCACATACATGGAAGTACATAGTAATTTAAACGGAAATAAAAGCAAAGTTAAGTACACACTGACTACGTTGCGATCTTAAAAGGAATTTATTTGCATGTATCTATACCAAAAAGAAACTGGAAGATTGGACTTCTTTGCGTCCAACTGTTGTATAGTTAATACTTAAGCACTGACAGATAAATTTCAAAAATGTCACAAAGTCAACAAATTGTAAGATAAAAAAGGACTATAAAATATGCTAAAATAAAATATTCAAAAAGTGCGATAAGAAATATCCTAAAAACTAGTACAGAGGTATTAATTTGCTAAATACTACCATGAAACTTACAAATAAAATTTTGTAAGAAGCTCTAATAACATTATATGGAATGAGTGAAATGAATGTCGACAATGAATCAAGTAATCTGTTGCTAGAGTTCCACGACTTGAATGTTTGAACTTGACTTGAGTTTGACTTAATTTCAAGTCAATCCTTCTGACAAATAATTCAAGTCAAGTCAAACTGGTCAAGCGTACAGGTTTGAAAATTCAAACTGTTTGTCAAACTAGTTTGAAACAGTTTGAAAAATAATTTATTTAGTAGATATACTTTTTTGTCGAGATTGACATGTTAGTTGCCAATTAAGATAAGAAAATTAATAATACAATGAGTGTCACATAAAAGTATGTATCTTGATACAGGAAGCGATTATAATCAAAATAGGGTAAATTTTTTGAAAATGATACCTGTATGCTTAGAACTGCTTGCTGGCAAGTTTCGTTTTATCGAGTTTTTATACCTAACTTTTTTATATTTGAGTGTTACTAGATTAAAACAAAGAATTCGTTGGATAGTTTTTTTTATCATACCAAGTGTAATTTAATCTACTTTGGAAGCTTTCAAGTATTACGTAACGCAAGTTGGGGGTGGGGGGCCATGTAAAACGTTACGGCGCGTTATACGGGGTGGGGGGTTCGAACAGCATTTTACGTAACATTGTTTTTAACTTAAATTAAAAAAACTACGGAATCACAATCTCCCAACTTTTTAACTTTCATTTATATTTTGCATAGAACTCCCTGGATTGTATTATATTGCCCCCTCACGCTCCGCTCATGTTACAATAGAACAATGGTATTCAAGTGAAAAAATCTTAAAATTTGTATTAACCAGATTAAGCACAGTAACACGTGTTTGCAATAAATAGCTGGACCTTTCTTCACAACAAAAGATGAAAAGATACAGAGAAGAGATTGTAAGAGCTTCAAAAATTGCGTTTCGTAATACTTGAACGGCCCCTTTAACAAAAATTTATGAAGGAACAACAAAATATTATATTTTTGATAGAGTGGGTTTAATGAATTTTTTGCGACTTTGCAATGTCGTCTTAAGAATTAGTTCACTATTTGTCATTTTATAACGCTGTTCTTTATTTTTACATAATACAAGGATGCAGATTTTTTTCTCTTAATTTTTGCACTTGGAATACCTTCAAAATTAGACTCAATTTGATCTGGTACTTATTCTGAGCCGAAAAATATTCAGATTCAGATATTATTTCACAAAGCACACACTTCAAAAGGAACGTAATAAACAAGCCAAGCATATACTTCTATGAACTACAAACTAATTTGCGGAGTAGCAGATTCAGACCTATCCAAATAAGTCAAACAATTGGAAATAAACACTTTGCGCAATATGATATTCAAAATTCAAACTGTTTGAAGAAGTTTGATTTCAAGTCAAACCTAAAGATATTGAAATCAAGTCAAGTCAAACTTTTTTACAAAAAAAGTTTGGTTTTCAAGTCAAGTCAAGTTTGTTGAATAAAATCAAACTACATAGTTTGACTTAATGCATCTTTAAAACGGGCGACTCTAGGAAAAGATTCCAACAATGCATCGCAGATTACCCATATGCAACGCTGTCATTTTGTACTCTAATAAATACAGAGTATGGTATAAAACAAAAATGAAAATAATCGGATAAATAATCTGAAAAAACCGATTATTGTTTTATACCATACTCTGTATTTATTAGAGTACAAAATGACAGCGCTTCATATGGGTAATCTGCGATGCATTGTTGGAATATTTTCCAGTACCTGAGTTAACAGATTACTTGATTCATTGTCGACATTCATTTCACTCATTTCATTGTTCCCCGTTAGAGGTCAGTCTAACCATACTCCGGTGTAAACATTTGAATATTTATACCATCTTCTCGGCGCGTTTTGATTCAAATCAGTCTTGTTGCAAAGCCTATTTGAAAAGGGGCAGACCCCGAAACACGGTGTAAGAGGATGGCAAGAGACTCGATTTGAATCAAAACGAAACCGATTATTAACATTTTTATTAATATAACACAAAAATAGCTCGAGCGTTATAGGGACTTATTGGGTTGTCAAGAGTAGCTCCTAAAACCAAAAAAAGTTAAGTAAAGTTTTCCATTTTAGTGAGGAGTTTCCATTTTTTTATTTAATTTTCCATTTCCAACAATCACTTTTTCCGATTATAGCGCCATCTATCCATAATTTGAAAACATGTTTCGAATAAAAGTTTCTTATTTTTACGTAAGGAATCCAAATCTGCAATAAAAAATGGGGGCTCCTATTTAAGATTTTAAAGTTACCCCCACCCCAAATCCGTTGTGGGTCGTGTTTAGTGTCATTCGATAAATTGTTCAAAAATATTGAATACATACGTGTAGTTTACAGTTTTGCGATCTGATGTTCATTTCGCGAAATATCGCGATGTTCCTATTTAAAGTTTTAAATTACCCCCATCCCTCTCCGTGGGGAGTCGTGTTTAGTATCATTCGATAGATTTTTGAAAAATATTGAACACATATTTTTTAGTTTTTCTATATGACGTTTATTTCCAGAAATATTCGCTTTTTTCTTGTGAAACTTTGGGACTCACCCATTTCCTTACGCCCCGCTCAAACCGTCAGATTTTTGAAATATACACTCTTTTGCATGTGCTTAACTTACCTTATCTTAATCTGACAATTTCGAGTTTTTCTAAGGATAGAAATTTTTTTTCGGGTCCCCTTAACGAACGCCCCTGTATTACGGTCCAAAATATTGTACCCTGCATTTACAGGGTACAAGGTTTCTCCCCGTATGATAATCTGACGCGCTCGAGTAACTGCAATAATCCCCGCTTGGGCTCCCCTGCCATTAACATTATAGACTAAGAGCCGCTATATGTGAAATTTCTGAATCATTTTAGGCACGATAAGAGCCTATAACTTAAATAGTAGAACCTAAAAGAAAACGTTTGAACACTGGGCCGTTAGGAAAACAAAGGTTAGTTAATAGTTATACTGCCTTTTTGAAGTTATACTTCTTTAGGCGCGATTTCATTGAGGGTGAAATTTTAGTAATCTGCGCACACAGGCAGTATGGAGTTCGTTACTAAATGTTTTAATTTATGTATTTATCAGTCCAGAAAAGGTGTGGAAAGAATATATTAGTGTTTTTAAATATATTTTTCTACAAACGTGTTAAAAATGCAATTTATAGCACTCCATAGGAGCGTTAAAAATGCTAGTTTAAAGCACCGGTGCTTTAAAAATTTTAAGGCACTGCAGTTAAAAGTGAATTGTCAAATTGTGAAACGTCAAAATATTTATATTTCATTTAGTAACATTAATAGATATTAATAATACCTATTTACGAATGTTTCTTTTAAAATTTAGGAATATATTAATTTTATAATACATTTAAGTATGTAGTAATTTTCTTTACAATTTTTTACTTACCAATTTTTTTTATTTATACATAATATCGCCGTTGTCTAGCAAGTGTCTGCGTAGATTAGCGGTATGTGTATTTAGCTACGGACCTGTTAGTACTTGGTTCGATTCCCACATAAGGAAATTTTTTTTGTTTATTATTAATGGTTATTGACATCTTAGACTATTATTATATGGACTTATAAATGATTAAAAATAATTAAAATAATTAATCGGGATGTTGCCCAACTATTTACCTGGTTGCAAATTTATAATAATTGCCCATTCATTTCAAAATGCACTTTTGAAATGAATTTTTCTTATGCACAAATGCAATTTCAGATTTCTTATTCATTACAGTAATTCACAAAATTTCCTGACATTCTTACGAATCCAACGCACCAAACTGCATTAAAATCCGTCTTACTGCGCCAAAAATCGAGAGTAAGGCCTTTTTTTGTGCTTCAATGCCTCGACACTAATTCGGCCAGAGATCGTGAGTTCGAATCCAGTGCAATCCTATACTTTTTTTTATTTTTTTGAAAGCGGCAAGCACAAAATTAGTTTGGTGTTTAAAAAAAATTAAAACAAACTGTTAAAAGTATATTTATTTTTAAGAAATCATATAATAGAAGTATAACTTCTTACGTGCGTACAAAGTACACACACATTCTTTTTTTTCATTTTTTTTTAGTTATATGTGATTAACACATAACATTCAGGGTAATTTTAACCCACCACCCCTTCCCCCCCGCCCCTCCATCAAAAACTTCATTTTTCGTTTTTATTTTTTTTGTGGAATGCAATCAATTTCAAAATTTCAAAAATTCACACGCATAGTTGAGCCCCCCTTCCCCCCGCCCCCACCATCAAAAACTTCATTTTTCGTTTTTATTTTTTTTTTGTGGAATGCAATCAATTTCAAAATTTCAAAAATTCACACGCATAGTTGAGACTTTTATAAAACATGTATTTTTTTACAGACCCGTAAGTTGAGTGTACATATCCTCAAAAAATAAAAAAAATTTTTTTGGAAAAAAGCGTATAACTTTTTTTTGAGGATAGCTGCAGGTCTAATTTTTCTTAATCTTCTGTATTGTATCAAAAACTATATTTCTAATTTTTTCAGATTTTTCCGTAAGGCTCGCCACCTTCAAAAACCCGAAAAACTGTTTTTAGGGGTTTTTTTGGTGATTTTCTCTATTTATAGACTTCATAATAGATTAAATCAATTTATTTTTTAAAGGGTATACGTAAATTTCAGTCACTGAGTCATTAAGAATATTTAAAAATGGGAGAAACACGTTCAAACCCCCAAAACCCTCCTTAAATAAACAGTTTTTTGGATTTTTGAAGGTGATCAGCGTTACGGAAAATCTGAAAAAAATTAGAAATATAGTGTTTGATAAAATACACAAGATTAAGAAAAAATTAGATCTGCAGCTATCCCCAAAAAAAATTATAGGCTTTTTAAAAAAAATATATTTTTTTGAGGTTATGTACACTCAACTTGCGGGTCTATAAATTTATAAAAGTCTAAACTATGCGTATGAATTTTTTGAAATTTTCAAATTGATTTCATCCCACCAAAAATAAATAAAAACGAAAAATGAAGTTTTTGATGGTGGGCGCAGGGGGAAGGGGGGTGGTGGGTTAAAATTACTGTGAATTTTATATGTTAATCACATAGAACTTAAAAAATGAAAAAAATTGAATTCTGGTCATATCATCTATAATCTATACCAAAAGAATATTAATAACAAAATGTTCAGATTTCTTGCACATGCAGATGTAAAATTTCTTTTTGTTCATATACCCTTAATAAGTCTTGAGCCCACACTTAAAAAAATTTATTACCTCACTCTCGAGACTTTTTTTATTCAATTATTCATGTCGACAACTTATCTATTTCGGAAAATTTTCGGGTGGGGCGTTTCGTAAATATACCTACAGGTTTTTAAACTTTGGTGCGTCCGACAAAGTACACCTAAAAATTTGTCATACAATATTACCGCTTAATTGTAAATATTTTTGTCAAACAGTCCTGCAAAAATCAGCTGTGAGGGTATAAAATTTATGACTCTTTATGATGCGTGCACCGCGTCATAAGTGGAAGGCGCACTATGGAGTTATAAATGATGATTGTTTTTGCAGGATTGTTTGATAAAAATACTTAAAATTTACTGGTAATATTGTCCGACAAATTTTTAAGGGTACTCCGGTTGTCGAATGCACCAAAGTTTAGAAACCTCTATATTTACCCTCCCTCCCGAAAATTTTCCGAAATAGAAAAGTTGTCCGACTCCACATGAATAACGGAGTCGCAATAAAAACTGAGAGAATAAAAAAAGTCCCAATAGGAAGGTAATATATTTTTATAAATGTGGGCCCAAGGTCTATATGTCACATGATACACCTAATAACTAAAATGCGTTTTCCAGTGACAACTATTGTCCATGAGTCTTCACAAATCACGCTTCTCAGGAATGTAGTTATGCAAATATCTTTTGTAACTTTTTTTAAAATGGCATCTAATATAATATCTTCATCGTTTGTACAAATTCTCTTGTAAATACCCAACGTAACGTATCTTGGTAATTCGACCATTATCCTAACGGAAGTACCAAGAACTTATGATAGAGACAGACGGTACAGTAAGGCACTTCTACTCTACCGAGAACAAGAAGGAAAATCATGATCTGTCTGGTTGGCGCGCATCAATTTAAAAAGAAAAAACAGTAAAATATAATAAAAGCTGTTTATAGACCAGTAAGTGACCGTTTTGGAGTGTAATTTTCTGGTCACGACGGATTTGTTTGATTTAATTTAAAATCCACCCCTTCTTGAGGGTGAAAAACACGTTCAACATAGGTCTGGAAATGTACTGACTAATTCTAAATAACTTTTGTTCTATAGAGTTTTTTCACTAAGCCAACACTTTTCGAGTTATTTGCGAGTAAACTGTTCATTTTTCAACAAAAAAAAAACACGTTTTCAGGCGGTTTTTCTCAAATAACACAAAATGTAAGTGTTTAATTGAAAAAAATATTCTTAGCAAAGATATATCTTATAAAAAAAAACGGATAATGTATGAAAATCTGTAGACCCAGTAGAAGCATAGTTGTAGCTAATGAAATAATAATAGTTCAGAGAAATAAGGAAAAAAATATCCTGTTGGTGACACAGCCCTCTCCAGGCCGAATCCAAATTTTTTGAGTAGCATGAACATCTATAATAATAACGTATATGTTTCCTGCAGCCGATTTTGATGATATTACACATAGTTATAAACAAATGATCAAATTTTCGCTTTTTTCGTCTATTACCAAAAAGTTAAGCATTTTAAACAAATTTGAGAGTAAGAAACTCATAAATCGTATAAAAAACTTCAATATGGCGTTCGCTGAATATGTATATCCTTATTGGATGCTTAGATAAATTGAAAAAAAAAATCATAAATTTTGAGTTTTTATAAATATTCATAACTTATGTAAAAATTAACTTAGAACCTTCTTATTACACGGAATGCTGAGACTTATGGTGCTTAAATCATACCATAAATTTCAAAGCAATTGTTCAAATAGTTTAAAAGTTATTTAATTTGTTTATCCCAAATTAATTTTTTTTTGCAACACTATAAGTCAGAAAATGATGAAGTTACAGTAATACTTTGGATAGTTTATGAAAGAAGAAGATTTACGCTATTAATTTAATTAAAAAAATGACAAAAATAATTCTAAATATTGCAAAATTATTTTGCAAGAACATGTGGACTAAAAAAAGGGGGGGGGGGGCTAACTTCGTCCCTAATTGTCCTAGGACAATTGTTTTTCTTTCTAAATGTGTAAAAATTCAGTCTTTCTAAATATGAAAAAATAATTTTTCTACGGGTAACGGTTAAAAAGTTATTCTAATTGTTTATAAGTAAGCAAAAAATCGACATGATTTTGCAAAATAATTTTACACTGTTTAAAATTACTTTTTGTAATTTTTTTTAATGAAGTTAGTAGTATAAATGTTCTTCTTTCATAAACTGTCCGAAGTATTACTGTAACCTCATAATCTTCTGACTTGTAAAAAAATGAATTTGGGATAAACAAATTAAATTATAACTTTTAAACTATTTGACCAATTGCTTTAAAATTTAAAATATAATTTAAGCACAAGAAGTCTCAGCATTCCGTGTAATAAGAAGGTTCTAACTTAATTTTTACATAAGTTATGAATATTTATATAAACTCAAAATTTATGATTTATTTTGCAATTTTCTAAGCAATCAATAAGGATAGACATATTCAGCGAACGCCATATTGAAGTTTTTTATACGATTTATGAGTTTCTAACTCTCAAATTTGTTGAGAATTCTTCACTTTTTAGTAATAGACGAAAAAAGCGAAAATTTACCGTTTTTTGATCTTTATTTGTTTATAACTATGTATATCATCAAAATCGGCTGCAGGAAACATATAGGTCATAGGTTATTAATACAGATGTCCATTCTACTCAAAAAATTTGGTTTCGGCCTGAAGGAGGATGTGTCACGAGAAAAATCTTATTTCTCTGGACTATAATAATATTCTCCCGTTTTATACCGCTATCGCGACTTTGGGATTATAGCAGGGTGGTCTGCTATATCTAGGGCCTACGGTATACAAGGAAGGTAACAGGGCCCGTTCTACGCTTCAACCGCTTATTATTACACCTGGTTTTACTCAAGGTATTCATTTTATTCAGGCTGAGTCGACCTGGGGCCCATAGACATTTTTAAAAACATCTAGCTGTTCTCGCCGGCGCTGGGATTCGAACCCCGGAATACCTTCATGGAAGTCAGACATTCTACCGCTTGAGCTACTCCGGCCCTGTAGCTAATGAAAAGCAGGTTCTTATTCGACAAATTTCAAATCGAATATTTCAACGTAAAATAACCAAAAACGCATCAAAACTTTTTTAAAGTGTATAAAAAAGCTCTATTTTTGTTTTTTTTTTTCAAATTGTCTAGCAAGTTACAGTACAACGACCGCTACCATCCAGTAATTTCTACCGCGTGGAGTCAACACGAGGCTACCGCTTGAACATTGTGGACTTAATTGCGACGTACTGGACAGCAAGATCAGCAATTATAAAATTATAAAACACCATGTTAAAATCAATATTTTTCAGTCTGATTAAAATATCTAATTAAAGTCCGATTTTAAATTACTGTGTTGTTACTAAAATCTTTGTAAGTCGAAAATAAAAGTTTTAAATTTGTGAGTTCAGTTTTTAAAAAAGTGTTTTCCCCAAGAACATTCATAATTCTAAACTAAGTACATAAGTTACAGTCATCAAAACTAAGTAAGTTACAGTACAACCTGTCATATCCGGACCTCCCCATATCCGGACGGTTCTGCGCCGTCCGGATCTACTGAAATCTACCGAGAAAGGCAGTCCTGCTGTTGGACATCGCACTAAAAGATAGCGAAATAATGTATTATAGAATCTATAAAACGTGTCTATCGACGAAAGTTATTGACGGCGTTGATTACTCGAATGTATGAAGGTGAAAAAGTTTCAGAGACTGTAAAAGAAGTAGTGGTCTTGATATCCGGATTTTTTCGTATCCGGATCGGTCTGTCGCCACATTGATCCGGATATGGCAGGTTTGACTGTACTCCCAAAATAAAGTTGGTCCTTTTTTTAATAAAAAAATCGCGAAAATTACTCTCTAATTAGTATACCAAATGAAATTAATCGTTACCGCTCTACAATTTATTTTACTTATGGATTGTTTATATGATCTGTAAGTATCACCGGTTCAAAGACACGGGTAGCTTTTTAGGACGACAGACTCAGTAAAACAAAGGTTAAAAACAAAGTAAATATATTTAGGATATTTATACAGGGTGTCCCGAAAAGATTGGTCATAAATTATACCACAGATTCTGGGGTCAAAAATATGTTGATTGAACCTTACTTACCTATATACAATAGTGCACACAAAGAAAGTTACACCCCTTTGAAGTTACAAAATAAAAATCGATTTTTTTTCATATATCGAACACTCCTAAAGATTTTTTATTAAAAATGGACATGTGATGGCATTTTTGTGGCAGCTTCATCTTAAAAAAAAAATTACAGTGAAATTTGTGCACCCCATAAAAATTTTATGGGGTTTTGTTTTCCCTTAAACCCCCCAAACTTTTGTGTACGTTCCAATTAAATTATTATTGTGGCACCTTTAGTTAAACACAATGTTTTTAAAACTTTTTTGCCTCTCAGTACTTTTTCGATAAGCCAGGCAGCGTTTATTGAGATATTTTGAGTATTTGTCGAATCCACCACATATTTGTATATGGTTAAGTACGATTATGGAGACCTGTTAATAATCTGAAAATTTATTTATAATTTACATTTTTAGGTGTATTTTTAAAAAGAAGCCACATCTCGATAAAAGGTGTTTTATCAAAAAAATACTAAGAGGCAAAAAAGTTTTAAAAACACTGTGTTTAACTAATGGTACCACAATAATAGTTTCATTGGAACGTACACAAACATTTGGGGGGTTTAAAGGAACAAAACCCCCATACAATTTTTATGTAAATATATTAAAAAGAAGCCGCATCTCGATAAAAACTCGCTTATAGAAAAAATACTAAGAGGCAAAAAAGTTTTAAAAACGTTGTGTTTAACTAATGGTACCACAATAATGAATTAATTTGAACGTACACAAAAGTTTGGGGGGGTTTAAGGGAACAAAACCCCCATAAAATTTTTATGAGGTGGACAAATTTCACTATAATTTTATTTTAAGATGTTCCTGCCATAACAATGATACATGTCTATTTTCAAGAAAAAATCTCTAATAGTTTTCGATATATTTAAAAAAATCGATTTTTATTTTGTAATTTCAAAGGGTTGTAACTTTTTTTGTGAGCACATTTGTACTAAGGTAAGTTAGGTTCAATCAAACTGTTTTTGACCCCAGAATGTGTGGTATAATTTATGACCAATCTTTTAGGGACACCCTGTATATCTACAGTTCTAAATAAATAAAATAAAATAAATCGTAATTATATCTTGCCCTTTGCGGAGAAAGCCCCTTGATGGATGTCTGCAAAAGAAAAATATAATTAATATTATCAAAAGAAAATATCCTACACTGCACTACAGTGTAAGGTACAAACAGTTACGCAATCAAAATATTAATAATTATACGGGCATCCATACAACTCTGATCGGAAGCTGTTCACTTCACGGCTACCGTTCAATTACGAGTAGCGAATCTCTTCAATACGGTGTTTCATCACTCAGGTCGGCCTGCCTGTTCAATCCACTGACTGGTCTGGGAGCCCAGAGCTGGTCGCTACAAGACTGCCTATTCCTATTCTCCGTTCGGTAGCCTCCATACTCCATAAGAAGTACGCTCTCGGCTCTCGGCTTCCCTACCTCGAATGCAGAAGTGGAAATGAGTGGGGTATCGGGTTGCGCGGATGTTGGAGCGCCAACGGTTCTGCTGCCGATGCCGTGCTAAAATTTAAAAAAATGCGTTTTTTCAAAATAACTTTTAACTTACCTAACGAACAATCTTGAGGAGTAAAAAAATGTAGGTTTTGCTGTTCTGAATAGTTTGGATTTTTTTGTTTTACTGTGAGACAAAAATTGATTAAGATATGTCTGTTCAAAGTTAACAAAGTGATTAGTAACTCGTTCAAGACCTTTCAACTACAACCCTTTCAAAAAGAAGGGTTTTAAAAAATATAATTTAAATGATCTTATTGCCCTTAAGAAACATACTAAATGGTTTTTAAAGCATTTCATTGCTTAAAACCTAACCGAATTATGAGTAAAAAACCAATAAGCTATTTTAGGAGATATCAGAGATATCGTATTTATAGTAGAGCATTATAAAATATAATTATGTACCTACATGTGCCATAGAACCTACATTTCATAAGCTACAAATCTGTTTCTACTGGGTCTACAGACTCCAAAAATGTACCATTTCTTTGTTTTTTTATAAGCTACATTTTTGCTGAGATTTTTGGATAAAATACTTAATTGAGTTATTTGCGAAAATCCGTCTAAAAACGTGTTTTCTTTTGTTGAAAAATGAATATTTTCACTCGCATTAACTCAAAAAGTGTTGACTCAAAAAGTAGCGAAAAAATTCTATAGAACAAAAGTTGCTTAGAATTAGTCAGTTTATCCATTTCCGGACTTATTTTGAACGTATGTTTTTTCACCAACCATTTTTGAGGAAGCATTACTATCTCAAAATGAAGGAATAATAATTAATGGAAAATCTATTACCAACATAAGATATGCAGATAACACCGTGATTATGGCAAGCTCTGCTAAACAACTCCAATTACTATTAAACAAAACAAACAGTTGCCGTGAAGAACATGGACTAAAAATGAATATAAAATACATGATAATAAGTAACAAAACAAATAAACAAACAAGAATACATTTGAGAAATGTACCGACAGAAAGGGTTGATAAATACAAATACCAAGGAACTTTGATTTCAGACAATAATGATCAAACAACAGAAATAAGGGCCAGGATAGAAATAGCAAGAAATGCGTTTGTAAAAATGAATGAACAGTTCTCTGCAACAAAGACCTTAGATTAGAACTGAGAGTAAGAGCTTTGAGACACTACGTGTTTTCAATACTGCAATATAGACTTGAAAGCTGGACATTGAAGCAAGAACACATAAATAAGCTACAGTCATTTGAAATGTGGTGTTACAGAAGGATGCTTAGAATAGCATGGACACAGAAGAAAACAAACACGGAAGTAACGCGAGAAATGGGCAAAGAATACGAAATAATAAACACAATAAAAATAAGAAAGTTACAATATCTGGGACACGTAAATGAGGGGACAGCGACATGAAATGTTAAGACTGATAATACAGGGAAAGATAAGAGGCGGAAGGAGTATAGGAAGAAAGAGAGTGTCATGGTTGAAGAATTTAAGGGACTGGTTTAAATGCAGTTCTATAGAACTCTTTAGAGCAGCAGTAGACAGAGTAAAGCTAGTGATGATGATATCCAACATCCGATTGGGAGACGACACTTAAAGAAGATGTTTTCTCACCCCCGAGAAGGGGTGGCTTTCAGACCCCAAATAAAAGCAATCCTGGGCTCAAGTCCAGTATTGAAGTAGACGGTAAGAGGATCCTATAAATCAAAATGTTCATACAAATCGGTGGTGACACTGAAAATTACACGGTATCGCCGTATTTCACATTAATTTACTGAACTAACTCGACAAGAACAAGGAGGAAAATCATGGTCCCGTCTGGTTGGCGCGTTTAAATCATCAATTTAAAAAGAAAACAGTAAAATATAATAAAAAGCTGTTTAGGATTTCAACGCGCTTCACCAGTCAACCATGAGGAATATTATTATTTCATTCAATAGACAACGATGTGGTGGCTGCTAGCGCTTTACCATATAAAAATTGTTTATTGTAATCTGATTTGCCTATTAACTTGTTCACTGGCTTAGTATTATTGTTATTAAAGTCGATCGAGATATTTGGATACAAGCACGGGCAGCTTAGATTATATACTCAGTGACATTAGAAGTGTTACAATCATTTCATGAACTTAATTTTTTGGCAGCACAATGACTATATTTAAAGCATGCTATGATAACAATATCAATGTTTTATCTTTTATAGTTTTTGTAAAAATAAAGTTTTATATTTAATTTTTTTTTTGTGAAAAGACCAATTTATGAAGACCAGTTGGTACAGAAATTTTTAGTTATTATTCCTCAGTCTAATTGTATTCAGTGCAAGAATATGCCTCGAGTTCGAAGACCCCAAAATTACCACCATTTTAGCGATTCTGGCAGGGGTAGAATTATTACCTATAAAGATATGGGTTTGTCGTATCCCGAAATTGGCCGTCGTGTTAATCGTACAGCAATGACAGTTATGCGAGTGTGTCGTGTGTGGACAAACGAAGGTAGAGAAACACGAAAAAGACCAACTGGTCAACCGAGGCGTACCACAGGGCGTCAAGATAGGCGCTTTAGACTCTTGGGTCTGAGAGACCGTTTTGCTACTACGAGTCAAATAGCTGACCAATGGTTTGGAGTAGAAGGTAGACCTGTTACTAGACGTACCCTATACCGTAGCATTTGAGCCTTTGGACTGGTTGCATTCCTACCACCACAAGTGCTTCCTTTGACTGCGGACCACTGTCCTCGACGTTTGAATTGGTGCAGAGAACGGCAGCATTGGGAGGCAGAACGGCATAATGCAACATTCAGCGATGAATCGCGATTTTGTTTGAGTATGCATGATGGTCGTAAGATGATAAGACGCCGCCATACGACGCCTTATCGCCAGACGATAAGTCGACGAGATATCGGGTTTGCTGTTGAGAGACATCTACACAGGACAGTGTACAGCAGTGGTTCCCAACCTTTTATGTCTGGCGACCCACCTTCTGATGTTTTTTCATATTCGCGACCCATCCCTCACCCATGATGATACGCTATTCTGTACTCTCTACATCACTCAGCTATTGTAAGAGCGACGCCGCGACCCACCTGAAATCTACCCGCGACCCACCGGTTGGGAAACGCTGGTGTACAGAGTACTACACAGAGTAATGGTTTGGGGGGTTAATGCATATGGTAGCCGATCACCACTTTTGTTTATTCGAGGCAGTATGACAGATGCGCGTTATGTTGATGACATCTACAAACCAGTTTACTGCCTTACAGTGGCGGCTGGTGACTCAAAAATTTGGTAGTTCTGCAGTATTTTTTGGTTTTTTTTTAATTCAATATCTTTTAATCGTTGTATTTTACAACGAGGCTTTTAGTTTGATATTTTACACCATATATTTATTCATTATATATCTATTAAAAAATAATAACGAACTTACCGATTTTCTTCTTTTCAAATTGAAGATAAATCCAATTATATCAAAAATAGCAATGGTACATTATGGCACACTAGTAATTGTTTTATAGTTTATGTTTTTAGTAGAATTTTATCGATAAATACGCGAAACTAAGGAATGCAAACGAAAAAACACTACAAACAAAATCGCCACAACAATAATTGCATTATAGGGTCTTACGAACTAACTACACACAGAGCCAAATATATTATTTTTTTTTTATAAATAAGCTCGATTCGTCGATTTTTTTTTAAAGCAAACTTGTCTATAACTTTTTCATTAAAGTTTGGTATTTCTTTTATAAGTGTTTTTTCTACTGACAACATGGTTAATGCTACAAGTCGGTCTTCAGTCATGGAATTTCTCAAGAATGTTTTAATCCGTTTTAAACTCGAAAAGCACCTTTCAGCTTCTGCCGTACTCATGGGCACTGTAATTAGAATTTGAAGCAGTTTTACAGTTTCCTGAAAAGGCTCTGTTAAATTATTTTCAATTAAAAATTTTAAAAAAGGTATTGCCCCATTAATGTCTCTACAGTCTCTTCTAAAATAAATAACAGATAATTCAGTCTTCAAGCGCTCCCTATCTAAATTTGGATATGACGCGCAAGTCAGGCTTAAATTATCATCTGGGAAATTAGCACAATAATTATCAAATTGCTCAGGATAAAGCAATGAAGTTGCAAGTAGGTGATTTTTAAAAGCAAATCTATCATTTGCACAATTTATGATTATATCACAAACTTCGATAGATGCTCTCCGATGATCTGCTGGACTGTTATCCTTCCGTAACCTTTTAGTTGGTAATGGTTCAACGCATAAACTAGAACCTTGGTCAATGGTATCATCTATTGAATTTCTAACTGAATTCATGTATCTTTCGAAATCTGTCACCTTTTTATTGATTTCCAAAGGATCCGTTTTAGTCTTTTGAAGGGCATTATACAAAACGTCTACTTGTGGCATTATGCGATGGAAAAATGTTAACCAAAAAACAAAATTTTGATCCACTAGTATTCTTCGAATGGAAGACGCTGAACTACAGACAGCTGCCTTATCAAACGATTCTTGTATTTCTTCCATACATTCGATAAAAGAAGATCGATGTTCAAACACAACATTAACAGTTCGAATATTAAAGTTCCAGCGAGTTGGAGCGCCATGAGGAATTTTCTTTTGGACGATTTTATCTAAAACTGCCACTCGTTGTGGCGAATTTTTAAAAAAGGTAGGGATTTCATTTAAATTTCCAAAAAAAAAGTCTAACTTGAGAGTTTTCGGAACAAGCCTTAGACATTATTAAATTTAATTGATGCGCGTAACAGTGTACAAAATGAGCAAATGGATATTTTTCTTTGATTCTGGCTTGAACTCCTGCGTGCTGTCCACACATGACCGCTGCCCCATCATAACTCTGAGCAATTAGTTTATTATTTGAGTTTTCCAGGATAGGATCCAAAACACTGAAAATGTTTTTGCTTAAAGTATCTGCATTTAATTTTGAAGGTACCAAATATGTCCAAAATCGTTCTACCGGTGCTCCATTTCGACAATATCTAAATACTACAACCATTTGTGATTTTGCTGAAATGTCTGTAGTCTCGTCGGCCATGACAGCTAGATATGGAGATTCCCGAATTTCCTCCAAAATTTTATCCTGGCATAATTCCAACATGCAGTCCAAAATATCATTTTGAATTTCTTTAGAAATGCCCTTAAAAACCGTCGATTCTTCCAAGTGTTGTGCTAAAGTTCTATCCAATTCAGCAGTAAAATTTATGAGGCCGCGAAAAATTCCGGGATTGTCGGATGTTTGTGTCTCGTCGTGTCCCCGAAGCGCCAATTCGAAAACACTACAAAATTTTATGCAGTCTATAATTTTTGAGAGAACATACCTATTTTTTGTTACAGCTTCATTGAATTTTTGAATATTTATCCAGTATGCAGAATCTAACTGTTCTTTAATATTCACGGAGCCTAATAAAGCATATTCCATTTGATTGTGCAAATGATGCTTAGAAGTTTCGTGCTTTTTTATTTTATCACTTAAATGTACTAAGTCTGTTACACCAACTTGCGTCCATGACTTATCACCTCCAAAGAGTACACAAGGAAAACAGAAAATAGCGTTTTTTCTGTTGCAGCCACATATCCAACTATTTCTCGTATAAATATCGCAATTAAATTGTCGTTTGTAATTTTTCCCTCGGCTTGATCCTTCTTTTTCGATTTTAATATCCGGCAAAGGACGTCCTTTGCATTTTAATTCTAGTTTTTCGTCATAAGAATATTTAAAGAATCTCTTAACATTAATCAAATTATAAATAACATCCATCCTGAACAGCACTTTTATTCTCATATACTTAATATAAATACCGAATTACGTGCAGGACAACTTATTTTAACAGTCGTCGCGTCGCGATCACCGATTATTTAAAATTACAATAAACGTAGGTTTCTACACACTAGTTCGAACTGCGACAAATGCAGCTCAAATATTGCTTTCAGTCGTCGCCTGAAAAGTGTAGGCGAGGGTTGAGCGGGTGTTATCGGGGATATCTTTAACAGTTCACAGCTCGGAGTAGCACCGGTCCGGTCAAATAAGTGGGACTTGCTATCGCCATGAGATGCGACGGACGACAGATTAAAATAAAGGCGGCCATGCACGAAAACCATCTAAATGAATTTAGATTTTATAAGTAGTGATATTTTTTATTTAATTCTCAAAGTAATTTTGTTTGGATTATTTTGGTGGTTCTGCAGCTCCGCAGCACTTATATACCAACCGCCACTGCTGCCTTACCTAGACGGCCGTCGAAACGCCCTTTTTCAGGAAGACAACTCACGTCCCCATGTTGCTCGTCAAACTATGGACTTTTTCCATGAAGCTGGCGTTAATTTTTTGCCGTGGCTACCCCGTTCGCTGGGCTTAAATCCTATTGAACATGTGTGGAATATGATGGGGAGGAGACTGTCCACTTTGCACCATCCTCCACAGACTCTGGCACAGTTAATCCATGAAATTCAAGTTGCTTGGAACGAGGTGTCACAACCAGATATCGATCATCTCATTTTGTCAATGCCTAGACTTGTACAGGAATATATTAAGCTAGGGGGTCGCCAAACACATTATTATTTTTTTTATTACATGTCAATAAATAGTCTTGCCAATTAGTGGAGTCAATGAAGGTTTTCACCTCCGATTTCGTTGAACCTTCATAGATTTTTATGAAAATTGGTGAGTAGTTAGAGGATACCTGAAGAAACAAAGGTGACATGATGCCAACTTGCGCTTTTACCCTGGGGGTGGATGCCACCCCTTCTCGGGGGTGAAAATTATTTCATTAAAAATAATACCATCAATCGATAAAGGGGAATATTCTAAGCAAAATTTGTTATATAAAGTTATTAATATAAATCAATACTTTTTGAGTTATTAAAGATCAAAGATTTTATTTTTTCGTAAAAAAATGCATGCTTTAAAGATGTTTTTCACGTGTAACTTAAAAACTATAAGCTTTCACAAAAAATGTATTCTTACCAAAATTAAAGATAATAAAAAGCTGAATACACTTCTCATTTAAAGAACTACACTAATGTTAATTCAAAGTAAGTTATGGGTAATTGAAAGTATATTTTTTTCGACGAGTACGCAAATCTAAGTATTCAACCTTAAATAACGGGAAAACGATGCATTTTATAAAATATACCTACTAAACACTTGTCAAAGTAATTTGGAATACCTATCAAATGAGCTCCATAAGACGTTAATAGCATCAAAATTAAGCAAGTTATGATGAAAATAAGAGAACTCTTTGGATTTTTTTTTGGAAAAAGTTAAAAATAAAACATCGTCATTTCCACAAAAATTAAAATTTATAGAAATTCTTAAAACAGTTTCTTCATAATAGTATAAGTAATGATTTCAACAATTTTTACCGGTTTAGAATGCATATTTTTGAAAAAAAGATGTAATTTAAAAAAATCAGAATTTTTCAGATTATCGTAATTTTCATTTTCTTTTAATATTAACTCCAAAAATACTCAATATACGAAAAAAATGATATATAATAAAATTTTAGTTTTTTCTGTATCAAATATTTTATTTGTCTTACTATTTCTGTAGGGTACAAAATAACCGAGATAGAAACGTTTTAAGCTTAAATTTTGCCTGCGAGAACCATGTAACCGGGCAATTTAACCTTTTATTTTTAAAAAAGTAAGCCGTTTAGAAAACTAAATTTAACGTGGTTTAAAAGCCCTTAGTTTTAGCTTTCAAATAGTTTTTAGGCGAATCTCACGTCTCAAAATTAACGGAGTTATTAAAAAATAACGATAACATTTTTTGGAAAAATTTTAAAAGATAAATTTTGAAAAATTTCTGTAGCATAAATTTTAATGCTATCAACTTGTTCGTGGGCTCATCTGATAGATATTTTTAAATACTTTGACAAATGTTTAATAAGTTTGTGTTATAAAATGCATAATTTTCCTGTTATTTAAGCTTTAATACTTAGATTTGGGTAGTCGCCGAGAGAAATATACATTCAATTATCTATAACTCACTTTTAGTTAACACTAAAAGATTTTTCTAGTAAGGAATTTATTTAGTTTTTTATTATCTTCAATTTTGGTAATAATAACTTTTTTGTAAAAACTTATAGGTTTTGAATTATTTATAAAAAATCGGTTAAAAACGTGCATTTTTCTCAGGAAAAATTAAAATCTCCAAAAAAATTAAAATCTTTAATAACTCAAAAAGTTAGAATTAATTTCAATAACTTTATATAACAAATTTTGCTTAGAGTTAGTCCCTATATCGAATTATGGGGTTATTTTTAATAAAATAATTTTCACCCCCGAGAAGGGGTGGCATCCACCCCCATGGTAAAAGCGCAAGTTGGTACCATGTCACCTTTGTTCCTTGAGATATCCTCTAACCACTCACCAATTTTCATGCATATCGATGGAGGTTCAACGAAATCGGAGGTAATAGCTCATATCCACCTTCAGTGACTCCACTAAATGTTATCGTTTCATTCTTGATGAAAATGTAATCTGTTGCCAAAAACTTAAGTTCCAGAAATGATTCCTTCTGGGTGTAACACTTCTAATGTCACTGAGTTTATTTTTATCGATTTTATTGATGCATGGTTGTGGTATGAGAGCCCAAGCGGGATTTTTGCAGTTACTCGAGCGCCTCAGATTATCACATGGGGAGAAACCTTGTACCCTGTAAATGTACCCCTACCATATATTGGATTTCAATAGAGGGGGTTCGTTCAGGGGGTCCGAAAAAAAATCTATACTTAGAAAAAATCGAATACGTCAGAATAAGATAAGGTAAGTTAAAGTACATGCAAAACAGTGTATATTTAAAAAATCTTAACGATTTAAGCGGGGCGTAAAGAAATGGGTGAGTCCCGAAGTTTCACAAGAAAAAAAACGAATATTTCGCGAAATAAACGTCAGATCGAAAAACTAAAAAATACGTATTAAATTTTTTTTTAAATCTATCGAATGACTTCAATCACGGCTTCCCATGGAGAGGGGTGTGGGGTAAATTTAAAATTTTAAATTGGAACCCCGCGATATTTCGCGAAATAAACATCAGATCGAAAAAGTACGAAATTAATATTTTTGAAAAATCTATAGAATGACATTAAACATGACCCTCCACGGGCTGGGGCGGGGGTTACTTTAAAATATTAAATAGGAGACCCTATTTTTTATTGCAGATTTTGATTCCTTACGTAAAAATAGGTTACTTTTATTCGATTTTTTTTTTCGAATTCTGGATAGATGGCGCTATAATCGGAAAAACGATTGTTGGAAATGGAAAATTAAATTAAAAAATGGAAAGTTCCCACTTAAATGAAACATTTTACTTAACTTTTGGTTTTAGGACCTAATCTTCACAACCCAGTAGGTCCGCATAGCGCTCGAATAACTGCAAATTTAGAATACTTTCCTCCCCTACTATTATAAAAATTTAATTCGTAGAAATTATTTATAATTTTCAGAGGTAAGAATTAACATAATATAGAAAGACATTTTTAATACAATATTCATTTTCTAATTTTTTTTGGCAACAAAAAGGTAAAAATAATAAACAGAAATAACAAAGAAAGAAGCCACATAGCGAATATAAGAAATAATATGTACCTACATTCATTCTTCTTCTAAAGGTGTCTATCTTCTAGCAATTATCAAAAATATTACAGTCCAAATAGCATATTTTCTCCACTCTTTCTAACGGTGTATCGCTTATTGTAATTTGGGCGTTTATGTTGGTGTTCGTACTAATGATGAATATTTTGTCTTCTTACAATGATGATGATGATGATGATGACGATGATCCATCATCCTTTGTAGCCCTAGTATCCTCTAATAGTACAATACACTATGTAGGCTGCAGATATTATGGTGGACAGGATACGTACTACGTTTGCACAAGAACATAATCTCCAGAAAATTACTAATCGCAAGAATGCAAGGAAAAAGACCTGTTGGAAGACCAAAAATAGCTGGGAGGACAATGTAAATGAGCATGCCAAAAACATTCTAAAATACCTTCATAGAGAAGAGCAGCAGTAGATCGAGATCTTTAAGGAAGCTTACTGAGGAAGGCTTGGCTCAACTTGAGCTGTAGTGAAATTGGATGGATGGAATATGATCTATTCCGAGGTTGTTGCATCTTTTCGACGAATTTTTTGTTCTGGCTTACACTTTTAGTTTTATTAATTTATGCTGCTTGGTCGTTTAATTCGGCATATTACTACTATTCCAATAATTCAGATCGCTTCAATAATAATTATACTACTGAATTTGCGATAATATTATCTTTTCTTTAAATGCATATTAATATTTGTTAGATTTCTGTCTAATTTTAATTTTAAGATATTTAAACTTGTCATCGTTGTTGTCACCTGCTGCCGAACCATATGTTCTCTAAACTCGATTTAAAACTTAAAAATATGTAAATAAATCCACATTTCTATCAAGGTCGATGCTTTTCACTACATGTAACAATTCAAAACAAATTCCAAAATCCATAATTTATCCGATTATGTGTATTAATATTAAACTACTTGATTTATTTATGTTTTTTAAGAAATCGGAAGGAAATTTACTAGTTATTCATGAAAACCGGAGAAATGTGGCAAATGCTGTATGGGTAACATTTTTAAACTGATCGTACTCTACCGAAACAGCTGTAGTTACAATTAGACAAGGCGAAAACGGCGGGTTTGTTAGAAAACATATTCCCATGAGATTTTTTTGTATAATCACATTCGTGAGACATCTAAGAATAAGGTTCAAGAAAGTGGCCCACGTGAAAAGTAGTCCAATTTTTTTTAACAATTTTTTTAATCAAATTGCAAAAATCAATATTTTTGGCCCGTACTAATTTTTGTTAGGTTTTTTGGACCATTCTGGACAAAAAAGGTCTCTTGTAATTTTTCTCTAAAGTTGATCGATTTCGAGTTTAAACAATTTAAAATTGAAAAAAAAAAACGAAAAAAGGCGATTTTCAAGGCTTAATAAATTGGTTAAAAGTTATTATTATGAGAGTCAGAATGTGACTAAATCAAAGTTTAAAGCCCCCCCCTAGAAGATTCTGAAGAAATTTTTGTCATAATTTTATTACTAAGCTGTTATTTTAAGTAATAGTAATGAGCGCCAGCACGTATTAGGCGGCCGTCTATGGTGAGTGCGAGAGAGATGCCATTCCGGCAGTCCACTGGGGCATCTTACTCGCACTCACATTTACAGCCGCGTCAATACGCTCTTACGGCTTATTGTTAATAATTAAAAATAACAGCTTAGTAATAAATGAATGACACAAATTTCTTCAGGATCATGTTCTTCTTCTTCATGTAGAAGAAGGTTGGCAACCATCACGGCAATTCGCACTTTCGATACCGCTGCTCTAAAGAGATCAGCAGAAGTGCAATTAAACCAAGCTCTCAAATTGTTTAACCAGGAGATGCGTCTTCTTCCGCGACTCCTTCTACCCTGTATTCTTCCTTGCATTATTAATTGTAACAAGTTATAACGCTCGCCCCTCATAACATGTCCCAGATATTGTAGTTTTCTGACTTTAACTGTATTTAAAACCTCTTTATCTTTTCCCATTCTTCTCAACACCTCGATGTCCGTGACTCTATCCACCCAACTTATTCTTAATATTCTTCTGTAGGCCCATAACTCGAAAGCTTCTAATCTGTCCGAAACATCCTTCTTTAATGTCCAAGCCTCCAACCCATAGAATAATACGGAGAACACGTAGCATCTCAGAAGTCTTATCTTTAAAGAAATTGTAATGTCCCTGATACAGAGTACTTTTTTCAGTTTGTTGAAAGCATTTCTCAGGATCATGTAGGGGGGCTTTAAACTTTGATTTAGCCACTTTCTGACTTTCATAATCATAATTTTTAAACGAATTATTAATTCTTTAAAATGGCCATTTTTGCGTTTTTCAAATTTTAAGTTGCTTATAACTCGAAAACCATGAACTTTAGAGAAAAATTACAAGAGACCTTTTTGACCAGAATGGTCTAAATAATCTAAACAAAATTGTCCAGACCAAAAATAATAATTTTTGCAATTTGATTAAAAAAATTGTTAAAAAAAATTGGACCAATTTTCTGGTGGGCGACTTCTTGAACCTTATTCTGGGGTGTATTACAAATGTGATTATGCAAAAAAATCTCATGGGAATATTTTTTCCAACGAACCCACCGTTTTTGCCTTATCTAAATACAATACAGCTGAGACTCTGGGAATACAATCAATTGCTTTCTACAATCACTGCACTAAATTTTTTTGTGACATCGTCCTATTTTATCGTCTCTCGTTCCAATGTTTTCTGACAACCTCCATTTTTTTCTGATTCCCTCAATATTTTCTGGAACCCTCCAATTTTATCTGATACTCTCCATTTTTTTCTGACTCTAATTTTTTTATATTTATTTTTATTTCATAACTCGGAGAAGGACTGGATTGATTTGGCTCCTTTTGATTTTGAAATATTTGTAGAAGTCAAAGGAAGAAGATCTTTACAATATCCCATCAGATATCAAATTTTATTAATTGTAAGTGAAAAGGAAGTGTGTAAAAAATGTGCTCCTTGTTTAAGAATATCTCTATTTTTGACAATATCGAAAATTAATATACCGAAAATATGTTTATAATTAAAAATAATTTTTTCTACAACCGTGTTAAAAATGCAATTTATCTACTCTATGTCATATTATGTATAAGTTTTTAGTTTGTGAAAACTGTCATTATAGAAAGCAGTACGTGAAGTGTTTAAAGTGTGCGTGAAGTAACAATGTATTTTAAATGGGACTTACTTTTTCGCACTGTTTTTGACACACTTTCATATAATCAAATATCCTTAACTTTCGCGTTGTCATGGTGATGACATAATGAGCAATAAATTACGACAAAAGTTTTGACAGTTTTGTGGTTTGAAAGAAGTTAGAATTTTTAAATGTCAAAGTTCTAAAAATTGTAGAATTGAAATAAATTCCAGTGACGAAGAGTTACAGTTTTTTTATTTGTTCATCATAGATAAAATATTGTATGAAACTGTGCGTGAAGTACTTTTTGCGAACTTACGCGATGTATAGCACTCGCTCCGTTGTCGCTCGTGCTCTAAACATCGCGTGCGTTCGCAAAAAGCATACTTCACGAACTGTTTCATAAATAACTATTTTAGCACTCCATACGAGCGTTAAAAATGTTACTTTAAGGCACTAGTGCTTTAAAAATTTTATGGCCCTGCAGTTCGTATTGACCGTATACGCTGTGAGCTCGTACGTAGAGGGGATATTTACAAATTCGCGAGCGCCAGTAGTGACAAGTCTGTAAACGTTTACCGGAAATTTGACATAAATGTCAAAGTGATTAATTTAAAATTAAAATTAAAAACATTAATTATAAAAAATATTAGTTGGTCAAAGCTGTGGTAAATATATATTTTTACCTTAAATATACTTACGTTTTAAATACTGAATTTAAGTTTTTTTAATGTTCCGTAATATGTAATTATAAATTAATCTATTAATCTTAGCGCCATCTACACGATAATTGTGAAAGTGTCCGAAGTAAGAAATTCATATTTTATCAATAGAACGTCAAAATGATTACCTACCAATATCTTAAAAAAAATCGATTACAATTTAATTACTTTTTTGCGTTGTAAATATTAAGCGATAACAATTAAATAATAAATTTAAAAATTACCGGTGAAAGTTGAATTAGTAATCCGCCAGGAGCGACACCAGCGAAGCTCCTGGCGGTCGCTCCTGGCGGTTTACTAATTCAACTTTCACCGGTAATTTTTAAATTTATTATTTAATTGTTATCGCTTAATATTTATAACGCTAAAAAGTAATTAAATTGTGATAGATTTTTTTAAGATTTTGCTAATCATTTTGACGTTCTATTGATGAAATATTAATTTCTTACTTCGGATACTTTCACAATTATCGTGTAGATGGCGCTAAGACTAACAGATTAATTTAAAATTACATATTACGGCACATTAAAAAAACGTAAATTTAGTATTTAAAACGTAAGTATATTTAAGGTAAAAATATATACCACAGATTTGACCAACTGATATTTTTTATAATTAATGTTTTTAATTTTAATTTTAAATTAATCACTTTGACATTTATATTTCCGGTAAAAGTTATACTAGTAATACTGCAGGTAGGTGGCGATACCAGCGAAGCTCGGAGCGTATAGTCGATTCGCTAATCTGAGACACAACTGTCTACATTAGATTCACAATAAAGATGCATTAAAAATAAACAAGCACGAGGAGCACTCCCAAATCATGATTTGGGAGTGTTCCTCGAACATTTAACGTGTCTTGATTTGTTTATTTCTATATAGTGTCTTTTATTGTGATTGTAGTGTAGACAATTGTGTCTCAGATTAGCGAATCGACTATATTTAATATTTTCTTTACAATATCATCACATTCTCTCACCTTTATTTTAAACCTTCCTTGGACTTCTACAAATGTTTTAAAATCGAAATTATCTAATTCGATTCAGTCATTCTGGAACTGTTCTAAAAAATATATAACAAAATAAAATGACGTTTACCGGACAGACTTCGTGACTTGTCGCATTAGGATTTTATAAGATTAGATTGTGTGGAAGTGTTGAAAACAAAAGTTCTCAGTGTTTTATTGATTAGATAAAGTGAACTTCCATCAAATAACGGTCGAATTTGTTTTTGGTTTAATTGTTGATTGGACACCCTGTATATGAATTAACTGTTATAGAGACAGAATATTTCCTTTCGAAAACAGTATTTATCTTCCATTTTCACTTGATTGAATGAGTAAGGCGGAACTTTAATGGTTTAATTTGGTAACTAAAACAGGCACTTAACACTTAGAACACTCGTTTCATGCTTTGTGAATTACAACTGAAAGTTGAGTTTTATAGCACAGGAAGGACTGGAACATTTGGAATTTAAATTTTTAACGCATTGAATTAGCATCTTATTGAATTTATTATACACTACGTTTACTTTTCGATTAGATATCTTCTTCTTTAAGTGCCATCTCCGCGGCGGAGGTCGGCGATCATCATAGCTATTCGTATTTTAGAGACGGCTGCTCTAAAAAGTTCATTTGATGTACATCCGTACCACTCTCTCAGGTTGCGCAGCCACGATATTCTGCTTCTCCCTATGCTTCTCTTTCCTTGAATCTTCCCTGCATAATCAATTGGAGCAAGCTGTATCTCTCTCCACGTGTAATATGTCCGAGATATTCCAATTTTCTTGTTTTGATGGTATTTAGGATTTCCATTTCTTTATTCATCTTTCTCAGAACCTCTTTGTTTGTGACGTGTTCTGTCCACGATATTTTCAGAATTCTTCTGTACACCCACAGCTCGAATAATTCTAGTTTTTTCATTGATGCAGCATTCAAGGTCCAAGCTTCCATTCCGTAAAACAAAGTCGAGAAAACGTAGCACCTAGCCAACCTAACTCTTAGCTCCAACTTCAAATCTCTTGTGCAGAGCACTTTTCTCAATATTGCCGGCTTCCCACATTCAATAAAGCTACATATATGCGATATTATTATAATTTATAGACATGTACTCGTAAACATTAAAAGTGTCGGCGGCATGATTGTAGTCATTGAGTATCAATTTCATTACCGGCTTCCCAAATTCAATCAGCTCTGGGTTATTATTATAATTTATAGACATGTATTTATAAACATTAAGATAGTTTTTTAATATTCTTTTAAAAATCCTTACTCGTAAATTGCTTACATTATTTATTAATTAAATTAATAGGATTTTTTTTCACTACAGCTGTTTCGGTATATGTAGTGCCTTTTTGAAGTGAGCTGTTGATCTTCCTCTATGCCAGTCAGCTTCGCAGGTTCGGGATTAGTGACTTCGTCTACTCCGCCACATCACGTGTAGCCCCCCACACTTCCTGCAAGTGGTCGATTGAAATTAATCTCTTGGCTAGCCTTATCTTAATCATTTCTCCCTCCCCAATGCTTCGCCACCTACTACTATAATAGTCCAGGGCGCATCTGTTTTGAGATGGACTTTGAGAGGTTACTCAAATATTTTTGGAGAAATTGCTTGAAAATAACTCATATAATATTTAAGTTATCTTCCCACTCAAAATGGTCCGAAACATTGTTTAAATAATCAAAATGTCAAAAAATTAAAGAAAAATGCGAATTTTTTCTTCGTTTTTTGATTATAACTTTAAAAGTATTCATTTCCGAGAAAAGTTGCACTGACATAAAAGTTGCGTAATTAAATTTCCTATAATGTAGGATTAGTTAAAATTTTTAAAAATTGTCACTCTTGTTGCAAAATAGCAATAATTGTAAAGAAACCATCAAAAAACAAGTATTTGCATTTTACGTTTTTCAACCATTTATGCTACACATGGACCTTCATATTTTACACAGAAAAACTATATGATAAAATAAAACATTACTGTAAAGTTCATTAAGATCGGTTCAAAAGATTTTGCAAAATAAATTTTGCAATCCAGGTTTAGCTAAAAGAAGTCATTTTTTCAAAATGTTGCAGGACTGAAAATAAAGCAGATAGCAAGTTGAATTTTTTTTTGCATATACAAGAGTACCGTACCTTTCAGTTGCAATTTGCAGAATTATAATCGATGAACTACCACGGCGTCAGGATTTTTTTAAATAAACATTAATTTTTGGTGCTACGCGCAGGACAGCGGTGTTCGATTCACACAAGTTGATTTCCGCCAAAAATTTCTTCCAATCTTTATCTAATATATATTATTTTCTTACCCTATATACTGTTGTATTTTAATATTTTAATTCTACAAAAATCAAACTTATTTGATTATTGTTTGTGAAATATTGTTTAAACAATTGCATACTTTTAAAAATAATAATTATTCTCTAAGTTAAAATATATGAACAAAGAAAAAAAAGCTAAACAATTGCTAAAAAAAGTGTTATTTCAAAGGACAGTGTACGTGTTTTTATTTTGCAATAAACAAATTTATGTATTAATATGAAAATGTATTAAAAATTAAAATGTATTAATCATTATCAAAGGTCATTGGAATGCCCAATCAGAGCAAACTATCCGCTGTCCTGCGCGTAGCACCAAAAATTAATGTTTATTTAAAAAAATTCCTGACGCCGTGGTGGTTAACCGATTTTAATTTTGAAAATTGCCAATCAAAGGTACAGTATTGTTCTATATGTAAAAAAATTCAACTTGATGACTGCTTTATTTTCAGCCCTGTAACATTTTGAATAAATGAGAATTTTTTTTGCGAAAGCTGGATTGCAAAATTTATTTTGCAAAATCTGTTCACCCGATCTTAATGGAATTCAAAGTATTTTTTTATTATATCATAAAGTTTTTCTGGATAAAATATGAAGGTCCTAAGTGTATCATAAATGGTTGAAAAATGTAAAATGCGAATACTTGTTTTTTATGTTTTTTTTTTCGAAATTATTACTATTTTGCAACAAGGGTGACAATTTTTTAAAATTTTAACTAATCCTATATTGTAGGAAATTTAATTGCACAACTTTTATGTCGGTAAAACTTTTCTCAGAAATGAATACTTTTAAAGCTATAATCAAAAAACAAAGAAAAAAATCGAATTTTTCCTTCATTTTTTGACATTTGGATTATTTAAACAATGTTCCGGGCCTTTTTGAGTGGGAGGATAACTCAAATATTATTATTTGAGTTATTTTCAAGCAATTTCTGCAAAAAAAAATGAGTCACCTCTCAACGTCCAAATGTACTAATATTTTTACAGATGCGCTCTGGTCTATAAACCCTGGCTCTCTCAACTGCCCATGCATGTAAGGGAACACAGCTAGTGACCACCTAGAGGGCAGCAGCTGACACAGTCCTGTACGCACTTGTTACCCGCAGCAGATTATTTCTATCCACGCGTACCATGAACCTCTTGTAGAACAGACTGCACAAAATCGTGAAGCATTCTCCTTTCGGATTTGAGTCCACCGATATTGGGCATTATCCGCGCAGCCATTTTCTGAATAGCGGTCACCCTCCGGAAATGTTCAACCCAACTCCCTATTAGATGAAAAGTAACTATCGGATACTTGAGGTGAGCGCCAACTTCGTGGGCGTTACTTTCACTCCCGTGCTCTTAAATACCACATCTGAGTACTACAGCCTCTGCGAGAGCAAGATCATGCTCGCTCATTCAATCCTCAACGAGGACAGACGCACGCATAATCCGAAGCAAGAGTTTCTCTCCGTCCAGTGCATCTATTAGCATAGCGAGGTCGTCCGCGAATACGAAGGAGGTAACACTCTCCCCATATTCGCGGTTTGACCCCGTCATATGCCACGTTCCACAGCGTCGGATCCAGAACCGAATTCTGCGGGACCCCAGCCTTTACATCCACCATCACCACAATCTTCCTCTCGGAAAGATAACAGCGATCACGTTCCCCAGATTCCAGACAGTTCCTTGCTTCCAAAGAGCTCATTACAGCAAGGTATTGAAATTGAAAGCGTTTCGGAAGTCAAAGAAGATCGGGATGACCCATCGGTGATCACCTCCTATTCTCTGAGCCGCCCGAAGCACATCGGTCACCGCATCCACTGTATCTGTATATCCCTGGCAGAAAACATACTGTCTCGGAGCCAAGCCTCCAGATCTCACTCATTCAAGTAAATCAAATAAATACGTCTTAAAGTTAGGTTATGTTTATATTTGTTTTGAACATAGACATATAATATCTATACGCTGTGAGCTCGTACGTAGAGGGGATATTTAAAACGTGAGCGCCAGTAGTGACAAGTCAGGGAACTTTTTCTGGAAATTTTACATAAATGTCAAAGTGAATAATTTAAAACATTAAAATTAAAAACATTAATAGGAAAAAATATTAGTTGGTCAAATCTGCGGTATATATTTTTACCTTAAATATACTTACGTTTTAAATAAGTGAATTTAAGTTTTTTTAATATTTCGTAATGTGTAATTATAAATTAATCTATTAATCTAAGCGCCATCTACACGATAATTGTGAAAGTATCCGAAGTAAGAAAATAATATTTCATCAATAGAACGTCAGAATGATTAGCAAAATCTTAAAAAAATCGATTACGATTTAATTACTTTTTGCGTTGTAAATATTACGCGATAAAAATTAAATAATAAATTAAAAATTTTTCGGCGAAAGTTGCATTAGTAATCCGCTAGTTAGCGACACCAGCGAAGCTCAGAGCGTATATTAAATTTCAATAAGACATGCAGGGCATGTAAACAACGATTTTAGTGGTTAAAGCTGTTCAAAATTTATGTACTCGTTCAATAGTAACAGTATATTATTAAAATCACTATGACTTTTTCTTTTTTTCTCGAATATTAGTTTTTATTATATGGTATATAAATTATTGTAATCACTGAATACATAGATAGTGAAAAAATAATCCTATTAATTAAATTAATGAATAATTTACACGATTATACGAGTAACTTTATCCAAAAATATTCAAAAACTGAACGAGATAGCCATCTCTATGTTGCTGATGACGACATCGCTGTTAACTAATGTTTACATCTCTTGCATAGCTTATGTGAATAAACTTTAGACTGCGAGTTGTAATCAAAAACTCTTCCCCCAAGTGCGACAGAGTAAAATGTTTGTAATTAGGCTAGGTATGTCTTTCTAATCGACGGGGTTTATCCAATGACGTTAGGTTTATCGACCACGTGACTTTCCCTCTGCCGCAGATTTGATAAACCCCGCCGACTAGAAAGAGATGCATACCCTAATTACAAACACTTTTCTCTGTCGCGCTGGGGAAAAAGTTTTATATTGGAGCGAGCAGCAAGTAAGGCTTATTCCATGGACTATCCTTTTTTTTTCGATGGCTCGACATTTTAATGTGTTACGTTGTGCCCGAATTTTAACATTAGTTTTTCTATTCTCATATATCAATTATGATGTCACTACCTGTATCATAAAGAACTTCATTATGATACAAATTTTCGTTAAGATACAGATTTTTAACCAATAGAATCGCGATATCGCATTCGCAATAAAGGTGGCACATGCGCCGTGACCAATGGCGAGTCAAATACATACGCTTTGACAGTTCTCAATATATTAACAAACTCTCAAACTGACAAACTACTTAATTTGTTTGCGTTACAAAATTAATAAAGTTGAATATATTTTTTGTTGTGAATGATCATAGAAAAAATCGTGTAAACTTGCATTTAATTATCATTATGAAGCTCGTACTCTATACGAAACTCGCCGCTAGGCGGCTCGTTTCGTATCCCTCATACTCGCTTCATAATGACCATCATTAAATGCTCGTTGCATAATATACTTTAGCTGGTAACTACTACTAGGTATTTTATTCAATGACAATATTCTATATAAACAATTTAGCTTATTACAATAATATGCAAGAAAATAACAATTTATATAATTTTCTGTTTTCAGATTGCACATTCGCTACATAATGCCATCGGCTCGACTAACCCTCCGCGAAGAGGACGTCGTCCGATTGGCTCTCGAATTCCTCTACAATCGCCAGCTACACATCTCTCAATTGAGCCTTGAAAGAGAAACGGGCGTCATCAACGGCAACTACTCAGACGACGTTCTATTCCTGCGACAACTCATCCTCGACGGACAATGGGACGACGTGCTGGAGTTCATACAACCCTTGGAGGCGTTGAAGTCCTTCAACATGAAAAAGTTTAACTACACCATTTTGAAGCACAAGTATATCGAGTTGTTGTGTATCAAGTCGGAGGCGAATATTCAAGGTAGGTCGGTTACCAATTTATCGATTATCTTAAATTCAATGTGTCACTCCATATATGTTTTGCAAAGAAAATATATAAATAGTCCAGTCGTTAGAGGTTTAAAATCTAAAACGAGGCGAACCTATACGGTGTCTATCCAAAACAAAATAAACTACGCTTATAAGAAATCCTGTCCGATTAGGATGGTCCAGGAAACGCAAAACCAACTCTTGGTGGTGCACTGAACTGGAACACCTTAGGAAGACAGCAAGAACAGCTTTTAATAGAGCAAAACGCACCAAACTCAAAGAAGATTGGGATACTTATCAATCAAACCTCAGAGAGTTTAAGAAAATCAGCAGACAAAAACAAAGAGCTGCTTGGAGAGGCTACTGTGAGGAGATCGAAACTTTTCCGTAGGCTTCCAGGCTACAAAAAGTGCTGTCAAAAGATCTACATCGGTATATTAACGAAGGAAGATGGAAGCAAAACTTGCGAAAGTGCCGAAATCCTGATGAAAACACATTTCCCCGGACCTGACGCCTTAAAAGCACCGAACTGGATGGACTAAATAATCATATCCGCACCGAATGACTGGCATCTCGCCAGAACATTAATTAGCGAGGAAAAGGTAAGATGGGTCATGTCGTCCCCTTTCAAGTTACCAGGGTCTGACGGCATATATCCAGCCCTAGTACGGTGGAGACTGGATATTGGATTTCTTTCTGCTGTACCTTGTGGGAATTTTCAGAGCCTCCTTGGCTTTGAGATACATTCCTAAAAAGTGGAGATAATTACTTGTGGTCCTTATACCAAAACCAGGTAGGATGGATTATACCCTTTTCGCTTGGCTTTCCGACCAATTAACCTAACATCGTTTCTCTTGAAAACGACGGAAAGGCTATACGAGAGGAATGAAATTATGGTCCATAACCCACTTTACCCAAATCAACATGCATATACTTCGGGAAGATCTACCGATTCTGCACTGCATCAAGTAATGGGACGAGTATTAAAAGATCGCTGGATAATAAAGAATCCACCCTAGGTATATTCATAGACATTCAGGGGGCGTTTGATAAAACCAAATTCCCCACCATCACTCATCAGATCAATGTCAGAAATATAAACCTGGCCAATGCTAGGCCAGGTAGGGGAGCAAAGTATGCTAAATGTGCAGTCACTCGAGCGCTTTGGGGACCTATTGGGTTGTGAAGAGTAGGTCCTAAAACCAAAAAAAGTTAAGTAAAGTTAAGTCCATTTTTAATTTAATTTTCCATTTCCAACAATCGTTTTTTTAGTTAGATTATAGCGCCATCTATCCATAATTTGAAAAAATGTCTCGAATAAGAGTTACTTATTTTTACGTCAGGAATCCAAATCTGCAATCAAAATGGGGGCTCCCATTTAAGATTTTAAAGTAACCCCCCGCCCCACCGCCGTGGGGGGTTGTGTTTGGTGCCATTCGATAGATTTTTCAAAAATATTGAATACGCGTATTTTTCAGTTTTTCGATCTGACGTTCATTTCCTCGAAATATCGCGGGATTAGTATTTAAAATATTAAATTTACCCCCCACCCCTCTCCGTGGGAAGTCGTGTTTGGTATCATTCGATAGATTTTTGAAAAATATTGACTACGTATTTTTTAGTTTTTCGATCTGTCATTCATATCGCGAAAAATTCGCTTTTTTCTTGTAAAACTTTGGGACAACAATTTCCTTACGCCCCACTCAAATCGTCAGATTTTTGAAATATACACTCTTTTGCATGTATTTAACTTACTTTATCTTAATCTGACGATTTCGAGTTTTTCTAAGGATAGATTTTTTTTCGCCCCCCCCCTTTACGAACTCACCTGCATTAAAACCCAATATATGGTAGAGGTACATTTTCAGGGTACAAGGTTTTTTCCCATGTAATAATCTGACGCGCTCGAGTAACTGCAAAAATCCCAGCGAATGACTCATGCTCTCCAATAGAGCAATAAGCATAAAAAATGTAGAAGACGTTTCGGTTAGTGGCATGGGTACAAGGGGACGTTCGGGGCGTACTGGCCCTAAGGCCGTGTACACATGCAGGCGCTTAACGCCGCGTTTTACCTGATAAACAAGCGCTTGCATGTGTACGATAGCATTTGTTCCTTGGTAACTTGAAACGCAGCGTTAGGGTTTATTGGTAAAACGCAGCGTTATGTGCCTGCATGGGTACGAACCGTTAGATGTCCAGATTAGGGTCTGTATTATCTTATATTATAATTTTATTTTCTGGAGTTGGCATTTGTTTTCTTTTTTTATTATGGAACTATTATCTGTTTTGCGTGTCTTCTTGTTTTAAATATTATATGTACTGTCCTGGACTAATCTTGATTTTTTATTTCTCTAGCCAATTTTCCAGTAAATTGGAATATTTTTGGAGTCATCCAGTGGCTCCTGCGCGATTATGGTTCGCAATATAATCCGCGCACGTTCTCTAAAAGATAAAGAAATTTCATTCGTACGCTACCTTATGATAATACTGCTTTTGTGTCAAGAGTTTCTTTTTTACCTAAATCTCTTCAGAAATCCAATTTTCTGGTGTGTCCATTCTTTCCAGTACTTCCTGTTCGTTATATTTTCTGTCCATGGTATTCGGAGAATTCCTCTATAAGTATATCCACATTTTGAAGGCTGAGAGTGTTTTAAGTAATTGCCCTGTCATGGTCCATGCTTTCACCCCAGATAGTAGAAATGGTAGTGAAATGTTTCAGCCGGTGAATATGTTCTTTATCTTAATAATGCTTCTTCTCATTTTATCCTCATCAATAAAAACCTTCCTATTGTTTTTGATATCGTTGGGGCTCCATTGATTTTGAAATCGTTACTGTATCAGTTATTTGCAAATATGCTAACGAGTGTACTTACTTTACTGTTAAACCAAATTTCACTTTTGAGAATTGTGTACTAGTTCATAACCAGCTTCTAAGTAAATAGTTGCTCTATTAAAATCCAGTTTCACTACACATTACTTAGTATAAAATAAAAAAGAGAAAATTTAAATGGCTTAGGTGTGTATGTTTGTTTAATTAATAGCAGCAACTATTTATTTGGAATTAGAATTAGGCATTCCAAGAATAACTAGGTGATCGTCTTTCAAGCGAAATTGTATTACAGTCTTATCTACGTTAAGCTATACAAAGAAATGTATAAAAAGTTTATTGTTTACTTGGTTTATGTGATATAAAAGTAGTTCAATCGTTAGAGATTTGATCTCTATAAACGAGATGAACAAGCTGAATTCTGCTAAGAATGTGAATTTTGGGATAAAAAACAAACAAAACTCCTACTTCCGGGCTTCCCCCTAAACCCCCTCTTGTAAGGTAGGGAAAACAAAACATCGATTTATCAACAATCTGTACGAATAATAATAAACATGTTTTAAACACGATCTGTAGCTGAGATAATCTTGAACAAAATTGTTTATTACCACAATGGTCTAAAATGTTTTCAAGCAATATTCGTATGACGTTAGAAAAACATATGTGCCACTGTATCACTAGAACTAGCCATAAATTATAAACTCGTAAGAGGTAAATTAAAACACCTAATTATAAAAATTTATTATGATATTATAATTAAACGTTTCCTCATTTTTAACATACCGACCGGTAGACAAACCGCATTTTAATGAAGGAAGTACTTAGGATGGTGCAATTTTGAACATGTGATGACTTTTACCACGTTAGAAAGTGCAAAATTGGAGAAAGGACATTATCTTCATTCACTTTCGGAGAAAAATAATATAATTATAAGAAAGAAAATTTGGGTGTGACAAACTTTTGAGATGTGTTCGATTCGAGCGGAATTTTAATCAAAGATTTACAGGTGACAGTTGGGTCATAAAAGCACAAATTAACGATAATTACATTGATTTCAAATTAGTTGGTGCATGGCACAAAAGATTAATGATTATTGAAGATTAAATATACCAAAGGTTGTGTAATTAATCAAAATTTGTTAAAGTAATATAAATTCAAAATTAGACCAATGAGAACTAATTCGGGCATAACATATTTTGGAAAAGCTCGCCAATATTGGCAGTTACCTATTATTCGTTATGGCTAGGCTACAACTCTGGGCAAGTCTTGACTGACTATACGAATTTTTTACTTACTTGCTTAAAAAGAGGTCCTCATTACAAATCTACAGGGTTCCGGGAGGTGCCGCGGTCGGAAAATTGTTTAAACAATTTTTTTAAACAAATTAAAAAAAATCAGTATTTTCACTTTGGACAAATTTTGTTTAGATTCTTTGGGTCATTCTGAGCAAAAAAAGTCTCTTGTAATTTTTCTCTAAAATTGATAGTTGTCGAGTTATATACGATTTTAAAATTTGAAAAACGCGAAAATGGCCATTTTCAAGACTTAATAACTTGGTTAAAAATTATTATTATGAAAGTCAAGAGGTGACTAAATCAAAGTTTAAAGCCCCCTACATGATCCTGAAGAAATTTGTGTCATTAATTTATTACTAAGCTGTTATTTTTAATTATTAAAAATGAGCGCTATGCACGTATTAGGCGGCCGTCAATTATGAGTGCGAAAGAGATACACCATTCCGGCAGTCCAATGGTGAATCTTACTCTCGTACTCACATTGACGGCCGCCTCAATACGCTCTTACCGTTCTAGTTAATAATTAAAAATAACAGCTTAGTAATAAATTAATGACACAAATTTCTTCAGGATCATTGGGGGGGGGGGGTTAGCTTTAAACTTTGATTTGGTCACTTTCTGACTTTCATAATAATAATTATTATCCAAGTTATTAAGCCTTGAAAATTGCCATTTTCGCGTTTTTCAAATTTTAAATCGCATATAACTCGACAACTATCAATTTTAGAGAAAAACCACCACAGAAATCATTTTAGACTTTTTTGCTCAGAATGACTCAAAGAATCTAAAAAAAAATTGCCCGAAGTGAAAATATCGCACCCTGAGATGACAAGTGTCGTATCTTCGAAAACCAAGTTACGAGATAATCGAATTTTAAAGATTGCCACGGTTCCAGTAATTTCAATATCAGGTATAAGATTACCATACATTTTTTAAATACTTATTGTATCAATTTTGTACCTTCAAAACAATTCTTTTAAGCAAATGAATTACTTCTTTATCCTGTAAATAATTTTTCCACCTACCTCTACCGAAAGTATACTTTTCCGGACCTGATTGTAGGGAGCAAAGTCGTACTTTTCCTCCCTAGGGAGGAAAAGTAAAAGTGACGTCATGGTATTTCATTCATGAAATATAAAACTAATTGACGCCCTGTACAATATCTATTTTCAATTACGTAAGTATCTATACATTTTAACGTTTATTTAAAAACACCCTGTATTTTGCAGAATGATAAAAAACAGTAAATTGTTATTCTGATTTAACAATTTTTACATTAATAATTTGACTTATATTTGACAGTTGACAGTTATATTGTACCTTCTTGTTAGTTTTAGTTCTAATAAATTTTATTGGTTAGTTACATAAATAAATTAAGTAAAAATGAAAAAATTACTTGCTATTTGAGGAAGGTGGAAAAACCATATGTATAACATGGGAGTAAAGTGCCTTTTCCTCCCTTGAATGATTACTTCATTCTCGGGAGGAAAAGTATCACTTTCCTCCCTTGTTATACAAATAGCTATTAAAAAATTCTGGGATGGAACATACAACAGTTTAACATTAGAAAATGAAAGCACCACAGTATAAAATAGTTTTATATTTACCAAAAATTTAACAAAAGTTATGATAATTTGTAAATGAACTACAAAAACACATAACATATCAAATAATGTTTACACTGGATTGAACAAAACTTCTTCTTCTTCTTCTTGTGGATCGATAACAAAATTATTTTGCTTATTATTGCTTACCAATGATTCATGGAAGTGTGCATGAGACTTAGGTATATGATTTTTCCACCTACCTCTACCGAAAGTATACTTTTCCGGACCTGATTGTAGGGAGCAAAGTTGTACTTTCCTCCGAAAAGTAAAAGTGACGTCATGGTATTTCATTCATGAAATATAACTAATTGACGCCCTGTACAATATCTATTTTCTATTACGTAAGTATCTGTACATTTTAACGTTTATTTATAAAACACCCTGTATTTTGCAAAATGGTAAAAAACAGTAAATTGTTATTTTGATTTAACAATGTTTACATTAATAATTTGACTTATATTTGACAGTTGACAGTTATATTGTACCTACTTGTTAGTTTTAGTTTTAATAAATTTTGTTGGTTATTTACATAAATAAATTAAGTAAAAATGAAAAAATTACTTGTTATTTGAGGAAGGTGGAAAAACCATATGTATAACATGGGAGTAAAGTACCTTTTCCTCCCTTGAATGTTTACTGCCCTCCGCTACGCGTCGGGCAGTAAACTTCATTCTCGGGAGGAAAAGTAGCACTTTCCTCCCTTGTTATACAAATAGCTATTGTTTAAGCAACCACATTAAATCATTTTTTTTCAATTGAAATTCCAGGTTGGGTTGCGTACATTGGATCTAATGTTGAAGTACTAATTTTTTTTCTTCGGCTAGTAACTGTCTTCATCTGTATTTTAGAAAATTCTTTCTGCTTCCATGATGTTTTATAAAATATTACATTTGGTTGGCTTTTTTCCATCATTAGCACATTCATTTTTAACCACTCCACTTTGTCCTTCTCTGTGTTAAGAGAAAAGTTAAATTCTCCGGCTAATTTCTTAAAATTATAAAAATCAGTGAAGTTAGTTCCTTCACAACATAAGGATCTCGAGTTTTTTTGGCTGCACTCACTATTGGGACCGTGCAAGTTCGGCAAAGCGACCTCTATTTCTACGCTCTGTACTTTTATTCGCACTTTAAATTATATTGGCCAATTATATTAGTCCTGGTTGCTGGATAATTGTCAAGACCATAGTCCAAAAAAATAATAAGAAGAAAAAATAAGATGCAGGTTATGTTTAGCAAACGTAAACAATTGTATGTAGTAAATAAAATCAGTTATTAAAATGCAGTACTGCAAGCAAAATACAATTAATTAAATTTACCTTTATATAATAATTGCATATCATATCAATATTGTGGAGCAATATATAATTTTTCTGCGTCAATGACAGAAGGTATGAAATATACGTCAATTTGACAATTTCAATTGACAATATGAATTATTTAAGATAGTTGCAATATTTCTCCGCGACTCGCGCACGGTCGTTTCTCGTTTCCCTTTCCAAGTACTTGCACACCGCGAATACCAGCAAATTGTGAAGGTGTCTAAATAGGTGAACTTTTAAGACTTCTTTTACACTGACGTTCAATGCAGGGATGCATTGAATTCAGTGTGTGACCAACTGTCAGATATTTGTGAGTTGTGATCTCTAGGGATTTACTATATTGTAGAACATAATTGTACATTGTGGCAAGAAATTAATTTTTGTTTTGAGCCGAGCAGTTATCTGAAAAAAAAATTAAGTGTTTTACCTTTTTATCAACATGCTCCTGGATATAACGATAAACGCAACTTGCTATCTCTATCGCTCCTTTTTTCCACGATTTTCATCCCATATGTAACAGAATGCCGCTTTGGAAACATTCTCAAAAATTGTAAAGTTTTAGGTATTTAAACGGCGTTTGTAGAAAAAGCTGGACACGTCACCTGATGGTAATGGAATTATAGCTTGCAAATCATATTCACATACTTTGATTTCTTCTGCCAGTTTGGCGCGCTCTACATCCTCGGATCTTTCTTCTCTCGATAACTTTACGCTTTCTCTATGACGTTGATACTCTACATCAGTCATGTCAAAGATACGGCCCGCGGGCCGCATCCGGCCCCCGGGCCATACCAATACGGCCCGCGATCGCAATGTGTCACAGAAAGAAGAATCATGTTTTTTAGAGCTTTTAGACTTCACTCGATTGCTCTACGGAAGTTTTAAAATGCGTACACTACACTACATTTATAAGTCATTTCAAAGGCAGCGCGTGCCTAGACAAGCGAGAGAGATAGACAGTAACACCATCTCTTAGCGGAAACACCCTATTATTTTTGTTGAGAACAATAGAATCTTCCATGCGCTTCGAGTCTAGACTAGAACCTTCCTTATCGATATAAAAGAAGTGCGTCGACGTGTCACGTGAGTCAGTTGCGAAGTAGTGGTTGAGAAGGTATTGTACATTTGTTTGTGTCGTGCGTGTGCGATATCCATAATTGTGTCGAGTTCCATATTTGTTACGATTTCGGCATAATGTCACAAAAACGTAAAGTTGATAGTGAACGTAGAGTTTTTCAGTCTAAATGGGAAAATGCATATTTTTTCATAGAATGGAAAGGTAAACCACTGTGTTTGATTTGCAATCAAACAGTTGCTGTTTGTAAGGAGTTTAACTTGAAGAGACACTATGATACGAATCATAAATCAAAATTCGATTGTTACACTGAAAAAATAAGAATGGACAGATTGTCATCTTTAAAATCTAAACTTCAAGGTCAACAATCGATGTTTACTAAAGCTAATACTGAGAGCGAAGATGCCCTGAAATCAAGTTTTATTATTGCATTAGAAATCGCGAAGAGATCAAAACCTTTCACTGATGGTGATTTTATTAAAGACTGTATGTTGAAAGTTGCCGATGTTTCATTTCCATTTCAAAAGTCAATAATTCAAAATATTTCGCTGTCAAGAAACACTGTTGCTTCAAGAATAAATGATTTATCTCAAAATTTGGTTCTTCAACTGAAGGAGAAAATTAAGGAATTTACAAACTTTTCACTGGCTGTTGATGAGAGCACTGATACTGTTGATACAGCTCAACTTGCTGTTTTTATACGAGGTATTAACAGTAACTTTGAAATAACTGAAGAACTATTAAAGTGCGTTCCATTGACAGGTACTACAACAGCAAATGATATTTATTCTGCATTGGAGCATTTGATGGCAGAATATGGACTCGATTGGAATATACTTAGCAGCACAACTACGGATGGCGCTCCTGCCATGGTTGGCCAACATTCGGGCGTTGTAACTAAATTAAAACAGAAAACATCAGGAAATTTTGTGGGATTTCACTGTATAATTCACCAGGAATCATTGGCATCCAAACATTTAAAAATGGACCATGTCATGCAACCTATAATTAAAATAGTAAATTTTATAAGGAGCAGAGGACTAAATCCTTGGATTTGATGATCAAATACTTTAATGGGGTGCCAAGAATCGTCAAGAAATTCAATAGTTCAAAAAACGATCGTTGAGATTATATTTTCAGAATGCTGGGGGTATGTGCACCAAACTTCCGAATTTCAGACAGGCTGTGCTTCTTTCTAGTTACGATATTATGGTTATCATTGAAACATGGCTTACTTCTAAAATCTTAGATGCTGAATTGGGTTTGGGTGACTTTAATGTGTTTAGGCATGATAGAGACACTCAAACTAGTTCGAAGACTCGTGGTGGTGGTGTCCTTATTGCCATCCATAAGCGTCTTCGTTCAATGATGGTTAAGCCCATCGATTCCTCTGTGGAACATGTGTTTGCACAGGTAATGTGTTCTACTAAAAAGTTAATCATTGGTGCTGTGTACTTTCCTCCGCGGTCATCTGGGTCATTATATGAGGAGCATTCCACCTGTATGTTGGACTTAGCAGATAGATTCAGTGACTGTGAGTTTTGTATTTGTGGTGACTACAACCTACCTGAGGCATCCTGGTATAATCTCAATGATGGTGTAACAGTTGAGTGTCCGCAACACTATTCAGCAAATATTATTTGTACTTGCTACAATTTTCTTAATATGTCACAAGTAAATACTTTGCCTAACCTTAATGATACATTTTTAGATCTAGTTTTCTGTACGCAGAGGGATGCAGTTGTGTCGATTTCTACTGATATTCTATTGAATACTTCTCAGCATCATTCAGCTTATACTATATTGTTACCAGCAGCTAATTTAAATTTGTTTCTTAAATATGATGTCTTTTATCATGATTTTAAAAAATGTAATTATCAGGTTTTAAATGAACATTTAGCATCAATTCCTTGGAATGAGGTATTAGATGTATCAGATATTAATTGCTGCATAGATAATTTTTACCATGTTTTATATGACGCCATCAGTATGTTTGTTCCTGTCAATCGGTTTAAATCATTGAACTTTCCTGTTTGGTTCTCACGAGAATTGATTGAACTTGTCATACAGAAAAAAATAGCTCACCGGAATTTTAAAGCATCAGGCAACTCATATGAGGAATTTTCAGTGCTAAGGGAAAGATGTAAATCATTACAAGCAGTATGTTATAAAAACTATTTAGAGAATATTCAAGCAAATCTTTCAAGCAATCCCCGCTCTTTTTGGAGATATGTTAATGCTACACGTGGGTCTAACACTTATCCTAATGTGATGTCTAATGAAGGTGGGGATGTAATAGCTCAGTGTGGTGAGGAGATAGTCAATATATTTGCCAATTATTTTTCGGGTACATATAATGATAGTGAGTATAATTTACCTAACTTTGAATTAGACTACAGTGTTGATATCCAAACTCTGGAATTTAGTCTGACTGATGTTTTTGAGGGAATTATGAGTTTAAAAACTACATATTCTTCAGGGCCTGATGGTATACCTGCAGCACTTATTAAGAACTGTGTGTTTTCCCTTTGTAACCCTTTACAACAAATTTTTAATTTATCATTATCATCATCTATATTTCCACATTATTGGAAAAATAGTTTTCTTACACCTATCCATAAATCTGGCAATCGCGAGTGTGTAAATAATTATAGAGGTATAACTATTCAATCAGCAATCCCAAAACTTCTAGATAAATTGGTATCGATGGGTCTTACCTGGGCTTGCCGAAACATAATTATTGATGAGCAACATGGTTTTTCTAACGGAAAGTCAACTGTAACAAACCTTGTCAACTACCAACAATACTTGTTGGGTGCATTTGAGAATAAGATTCAGGTCGACAGCATTTATACTGATTTCTCAAAGGCATTTGACAGGGTTAATCATAACCTGTTGGTTCATAAACTTCGTGCATCTGGCTTTGGTGAACCCATTGTTAATTGGATTAAAAACTTTTTGATGGGTCGTACACAACAAGTTCGTATCAACAATTATGTTTCTAAAGAATTCCATTGTTGTTCTGGTGTCCCACAAGGGTCTCATTGTGGTCCCTTGCTCTTTAACTTGTTCGTTAACGATATTGGTAAGGCTATCAAAAACTCACACTTTCTACTATTTGCTGATGATCTTAAGTTATTTCGTTACATACAGGATATATCAGATAAAGATCTCCTGCAAGATGATGTTAATAATATATGTTTATGGTCGAAACAAAATGGTTTAAGCCTAAACCCGACTAAATGTTCTTGTATTTCATTTGGTCGTATAAATAATCTAACAGCTAATAGATATGTTCTTAATGATGTACTCTTGAATTCAGTTACTGAGATTAAAGATTTGGGTGTATTATTGGATTGTGCATTGACATTTAGAAGCCATTATCTTAAAATTAAGGAAACAGGATTTCGCAATCTTGGGTTTATTTATCGCAACAGTCATGATCTCTCACCTACTGTATTCAAATTACTGTACTGCTCTCTAGTGCGCTCAGGACTTGAATACTGCTCTGTTGTTTGGTCTCCATTTCATCAAGTCTACATTGATGGATTGGAGAGCGTTCAGCGGAAGTTTCTAAGATCTTTGGCTTATAAAGCACATACTAATATAAGAAATACTGAAAATTTTGTCATAGATTATTCTGGAATAATGTCTCAATTTAACATTGCTACACTGAAGAACCGCAGGTTGAGAGCTGATATGTTGTTTTTATTTAAACTTCTAAACAATGATATTAATTGTCCCTCGTTGTTGGATAATGTGTACTTCAATACAATTCATAGAACTCGACACACTGCACTCTTTCATATTCCTTTTCATAGAACTGAGTATTCTCGTCATTTTCCCTTGTCGAGAATGCTCAGTTTTTGCAATGACATGAAACTTGATCCATTCTGTCTAGGCATTAATGACTTCAAGAGGCAAATTGAGAATTTAATGAGTTAAATATGTGATATTTTTCATTTTCTAACTGTGATTTGATATATGTACTGTGTTATTTTACAAATTTTATTGGTTAATTGTCTTATATTCATTGTTTTTTATACATGATCATACTTATTCTATTTTTTTTTGTTTTTGTATTTTGTAAATGGTTCTACCGTAGAAATAAATAAATAAATAAATAAATAAATCACCGACAGTTCAGGCAGTTTTTACAAGATTTGGACGAAAAGTTTTCTGATGTCCCTTATTTCACCGAAGTTCGTTGGCTCAGTCGAGGAGTAGTTTTAGAAAGATTTTTTGCATTACGTGACCCTATTCAAGCTTTCATGTTAGAAAAAGGCAACCCAATTGATTATGACAATGACTGGTGGGTTGATTGTGCCTTTTTGGTAGATATGAATAAACACTTGACTGATCTGAATGTAAAGTTACAGGGTAAAAATCTGATTGTCACTCAAATGTACTCATGTATTCAAGCCTTTGAAACAAAGTTGAGGCTGTGGGAAAATCAGGTAAAAAATCAAACTTTGGATCATTTCCCTCATTTAAAATCATTTGGCACAGTGGATCAAAAAAAATTGGATCAATATTCTCAACTTCTGCAAAATCTTATCACGGAATTCAACAATCGTTTTGAAGACTTCCACAAAATGAATGAAATGGAATTCCCAATTTTCAACAATCCATTCAATTTTGAAGCTTCACAGGCACCAGTTCATTTGCAAATGGAGTTGATAGATCTTCAATCGGACAGTATTTTGAAAGAAAAATTTAAAGAGGTTAACGCACTTACATTTTATACACAATATTTCAAGAGTTTGGATAACTACCCGGAATTAAAAAAGCATGCAGCACGCATTCTGTGCATGTTTGGTAGCACCTATTTATGTGAGCAGATGTTTTCCGTCATGAAAATAAATAAGAACAAACATCGCACAAGACTTACAAATGAACATCTCCAATCAATTCTTAAAATAAATACAACGAATATGATACCTGACATCAATGAGCTTGTCAAAAACAAGAGAAGTCAGGTATCTGGATCCTCGAGCTCAAAATAATTACCCTCTTTTATAACTTTGATATGATTTTTAACAACCGTATATTATAAGTATACTATTAAATAAAATGTTATAATAATTCAGTACATTTTTTTTTATTTGAATCTGGCCCGCCGACACATTCTGAATTTAATATATGGCCCTCTGCAAAATTGAGTTTGACACCCCTGCTCTACATCTCTATCCTTCTTTTCAAGTTCGGTACAATTGAAATACTGATGGCAAGTTGCACACTGGTCCTTGCGAGGCACGAAAAATCCAATATTAAACTGGGGGTTAAATATGTGTCTATATTTACTTTCTTTCAAAACAGTATCTTTATGGTCTTCCTGACATTTCTTCAGATACAGACGATACATTTCTGCCAGTGTTAACTGTCCATCGATGTACTTCCTTCGCGTTTGAGCACGAAGATAGTGAGACTCCACTACTGGAAAGGAATCAATATGCTGTCTGGCATACTCTACAGCATCTGGAGGTAATGTGCCATGGTTCTTGTATTTCCCACGTTCTTCATCACAAATAATGCCGGTTTCATCAACTTTCTTCCATGCGGTGTAGACATACCTCTCACTGGTCCCAAACGTATTAAGAAAAAAGGTTTTGCACATTTCTACATCATTATCATTTATCGGCAGCACATACTTATAATTATTGCACCTAATCTGTTTGCTGTGGTGAGATGGAGGTTTCTTCGATGTGTTAACCACTTCGAGGTCTTAACCATGTTCTTCACGTAGCAGTGCAGTTTGTCTCTTACTGAAGATACTAGCCGCTTCTTTCACTTTTTTTTACATGTTACACGTGTATGATCTATTTTCGAGTTCTTCAATTTCATGTTTGACTAGATGTTGACTCTCGTAAATTACTTCGAATTTATTTTTGTATATACATACTTTTATTAAGGTTTTCGTTGTTTTTTGTTGGTCGTCGTTGCTCCATCGAAACTAATATGTTTCTGTCATCCAAGTCTTCTTTTTTAGCTTTGAGCTGTCTTTTCAACTTGTAAGTATATGCATACTTTATGCTTTGGGATTTGATTTAATGGACAGTATCATTATCATTACAATTTTTTTTTATTTCTATAGTTGTTTTTATTCTATCTTGATTAGTGATTGTATCATGGTGACGGTGACGTCCAAAAATGTTTGTATTGGGAAAGTTCCCATGGATTGGCTGTGATAAAAATATCTATAGAAACTTCCTAATTGGTATAATATGATCAATAAAACATTAAAATCTTACAAATCTAAAAGGATTACAATGGTTCAGAACGTTTTCGTTGCCAACTTTTGGCTTCTGAACCAATCTCTAAAGAAAAACCAACCAAGCTCTTACGTATGTTTTCAAACTCCAACCTTAAGTTTTATAATATTGTACTGTTCCAGGTAATAGCATGGATAACGCCGTAGAAGAAGTAGTTAGTATACTAAACGAATTAGAAAAATACTCAGCATCGAAAGAAGAATACTCGACGATGTGTCTACTACTCACCCTTCCCCGATTATCGGATCATTTACAGTACAAAGACTGGAACCCAAGTAACGCTAGAGTACAGTGTTTCCGAGAGGTCTATCCATTGGTGGCCGAATATCTGCTGGGTGATAAGAAACCCACTGACGGAAATGCTAACTCTAGCGCCCAAAACGACAGACTGATTCAACTCATTATTAAAGGTAAGTCTTCTTCTTGTGTCACTCCTATCGGAGATTGGAAATCATCGAAGCTACCCTGACCGTGTTTACAGCTGACCTAAAAAGTTCATTAGTGGTGCAGTCAAACCACTCTCTCAAATTCCGCAACCGTGACATTCTTCTACGGCCTGGATTCCGTTTTCCTCCTATTTTTCATTCTATTTTGAAGTAATGCGTTTTTATCGTGGTAGCACCGGACACGCGCCAACTCGTAACTCTTAATGATAAACTTTTTTAAATCAAAATGTACACCGGCCAATTCGTAACTTTTCTACTACCTGGCCAACTCGCAACTTTATACTGGTGAATTCGAAACCATTGTTTAATTTTAATACCCAAAGGTTAAAAGGTAAGAAATACATTTGAACAGTAACGGATTAAGCCAACACGGAGCATAATATAGCATATTATTATGTAAGCGAATGGTTCTTAGTTTGCTTAAAAACATGTTGTGTATTACATATATGTACCTATAAAAAAATAACAAAAATTGAAATCTCTTTTGATTGAAACAATATTATATGTGTAGACCAGGGCGGATCTGTAAAAAAACGTCTATTTGTGGATGTGCAAGGTGGCATTCGGATTTTTGCAGATAAAGTTAGGTGACAACTTCAATAATAATAATTGACTTATGCTCCTTCTCAAATATGCCCGGAACATTAATAAAAAAATTAAAATATTTGAAAATTTCGAAAAACAATAATTTTTTTTACATTCTTTGCTTATAACTTTAAAACGATTTATTTTGGAGCAAAGTCGTAGGTAATTAAAATAAAGATAATTGAATTTTTTATGATATACGACTAGTTAAAAATGTCCTCAATTATTACCCTTTCTGCAAAATAGCAATAAATACAAAATAAGGGAGCGAAATAAGCATCTTTTTTTCAGTGTTTTTCAACAACTTTAGTTGCACTTAGAACCTTCGTAATTCGCATAGAAAATCCTTATAACATACTTAAATCGTCCACCAAATTTCATTAAAATCGACCTGATAGATTTTGCATAATAAATTTGCAATCTAAAGTTTTTTAAAAAAAGTTCAAATTTTTTAAAAACTTTCTGAACAGAAAGTAGACCATTTAGAAGTTTGCTAATTTTTCACATATAAAGAGGCTCTCTACCTATCTAATACACTTTAAAGAATTAAAATCGGATTATCTAAGCGGCCTCAGCACTGTTTTAAAGTTATAAACAATTTTTTGGCTTATAAACAAATACAGTGAGGACGTTTGAGTAGGAATAAATTCATTTTCTCGAGAATAGGCGTCTCTGGAGATAAATCCCGAAATAGGTAGATTTTTATTTTTAAATTCTAATTTTTTGGTATACATATACTAGTGACGTCATCCATCTGGGCGTGATGACGTAATCGATGATTTTTTTAAATGAGAATAGGGGCCGTATGATAGCAGGCCGTATGATTCCGTCGGTATAACAGGTTGCCTTGCAACCAGATGCAGAACAGTACCATAAATGTTTTCCACTTTTTAGCACTTTCTTTATTTGAAATTTAAAATTATTTACCACCAATAACTTACACCCACGTGCACTCATTACGAAATCTGTTATCTGTTACAAGAATTTCAGTCATTTTCACAAAATTTATTTGGATTTTCTCTAGTAACTCTTCCAAGAGACAATACATAAATGATGAATACCTTTTACACCACCTTCAAAGAGAGTAATTTTTACAGGTACATACCTGGAATACCGGTATTAAATTATCAATATTACTTAAAAATGAAAGTTACTAATTCACCGGTAGTTAGTGGGTTATCGAAGAATTACCTGCGCGCCAGAGTTACGAGTTGGCCTGTAATTAGGATGGGGGATTAAAATAGTTACGAATTCACCGAGACCCGTAGCACCACATCTCGAAACTTTCAATATTTTTTATGTTGTTTTGTTTGAGAGTCCAGGCCTCTACACCGTATAATAGCGTGTTAAATACGTAGCCTCTTAACATTCTTAAACGTAGAGGGATGCTTCTCTGTTGCAGAAGAATTTTCTCATCTTTATGAAGTTGACCCTGACAATTTCGATACGTCTTTTTATTTCATTGTTTTGGTCTCCAGCCAAGAAAAAGAGTACTACATAAATATTTTCTTTTTAAAAGTTAAGACTTTACTCTTACGCGCGGCAGTGATAAAAATAAAATTCTTAATTGTATGTCAAAAAATGTGCAATAACCACCTCTTAAAACACACCAAATTTCATTTTCATACATCTAATGTAAAGTTTGAAATATAACGGTTCCAGAGCAATAAATAAATCGTCAGTATGTCAGAAAAATTTCAACATCCCGTATCTCGGAATCACTCCTTTATTTACTAACACCCTGTATTTAATAAAAAACTAGTGGTATTTAAAGATTACAACATTGATGTTAGAGATCGTTATTAACATTGCTGTTTTGTACTGGGCACTAATTTCAAACAATTTAATTTTCTAAGTAAAAATGTCAACGTTTTCGAGATCGTTAAAAATAATTATTGAAATGGAGGTCAAGTATTTTTAAATAAAAAAAAAGATTAATTTTGCACTGTAAAACTGGAAACAGATGTACATAAAATGAAGCAAGCAATTACTAACTGTTTGGTTAATGCATTTTGTCATTTGTGCTTTCTAAAGGATTTATGTTGAAAATTATTTATCCTACTTGCTTAAAAATTCATCGACATATGGTTAAATATTTTAAACTATGACGTGGGAATATCACCTTGTTTCGATTATGTCACGAAAAAAGAAATATTGAGTGCCCTTGTATAAAATGTTGAACGTGACACTGTTACCATTTCCTGCTTTTTATTTTTGAGTATTTATGTAGGATGTTGATGGCGAGTGTAACAGAAAAAAATATAAATATTTATATTGATGGCACCAAATTAACTACCGGCGTCAGCTGTGTTGTTTACATACAAAATAGTGAGGATTATATGCATTATAAATTATTATTGAACTCACGTTGTATAATATATACTTATGCTGAACTTGTTTGATTTTTCTGAAGCGACCCCCATTATTCTCCTATTCTTAGTTTTCCACATTTAGAGATTGGTCGGTCTATTGAACCTGGAGACGAGAAAAATATTCGGACGGTTCATCCTGCACTCGTCTAAGGAAGCTTTTCCTGGATTTTTGTAGATTTCGTGGTGGAAGCTCTGTATGGGCATGTCGCTCGTCCACGATTTGTTTAATTTTCTCTATGTGCTGTGCTACATTTCTACCTGATGAGGGATCTGCAAAGCTAACTGCCTTATATAGATTTGAGTGTGGTGTGGGTTTCATGCATCCCTTTACCATCATTTATGTCTCATTTAGAGCAGTATCAACTTGTTTGGTGTATACATATCTGATATCTGTTCCAAACGGGGTAAGCATATTTTGCAGTTGAAGAACACAGTGCCTGTGCCGTTGTTCTTAATATGCCAGGACATGCACCCCATTTACTTCCCGTTAGCTTCCTGGGTATGCTGTTCCTAGTTGTTACTTCCCCTCTCGTTTTTACGCAGTAAGTGTGGGATCGGTATAGAGTTACTCAAAGATATTTAGCTTGGTCTGTGTGTTGAAACGTATTAGTATGTCACGTAATTTGGAGTTTTAGTTTACCTTCCTTTGCGCAAAGGTGGAAAGCACAGAATTGGGTTTTAGAAGGATTGGGGATTGGATGTCAGGGAATTCTGGAGGTAGTACGCAATTATTGTTTTTAAGGCAGTCTCGTTTTATCCTCCAGCATGACGAGAAAACGTCTGTTTTGCAGTAAAGAATCTATGACCCTACCTAAACGGGGGTCATTAGAGTGTCGTACAAATTGTGGAGCAATGCCTTGGGCCTTATTGTGTCATAGGCAAGTCTCTTTTAAAAAAAAATTCTTCGAGGCTCGCTTCAATGTGTTTTGTTAGTGCGGGATATTGACATGTGCCAGATCTGCCAGGTCTGAATCCTCCTTGTTGTAAGATGAAGTGTTTGTCGATTTTTTTTTCTATTCTGACTAGGCTGAGCCTCTCGTATAGTTTGAAAAAGTGACATAAAAGGGAATAGGTTTATAGCTACTGGGATTGTCTAGGTCCTTTCCTAGTTTTAACAAGGCTATTATTTTAGATTTTCTCCATGATTTTGGAATTTGGTTGGCTTAGCAGCACGTGTTATAGATTTTCAAGATCGATTTTTGCTCCTTGGCCTAGATGTTTTATTTGTTCACTGTATACAGGGTGAGTCATGAGGAACTGTACATACTCCTACCTCGTATAGAGGCTCCTATGGGGAATAACAAATGACCATTAAAAAGTGTCTGCTCCCATTGTTTAATAATATACAGGGCGAGTTTCGCATTTTGACAGAAATTTGTATTCGTCATAATTTTTGAACGGTCAGATCGATGTGTTTCTTATTTTGACCAATCGTTACACTATTACCACCTAATCAACTAATATATTCAAACTAGAAAAAAATCAGGTCCGGCTTTAAAAAGATTAGTTCGTTTGGGTCTTAGAAAAAATTTCACCCTGTATACGCTTTTTGAAAACTCTAATATGAATTTTACAAATTAGACAAATAGGCAATTAAAATGGCATATTTATTTTTTTCCGCACACGATTACTTAAATTTTTATAAAAAAATCAAATTTCACTATGAATTAAAAGTTTGGTAAAGTGAACCATAGATTTAAAAAAAATAACTATTATTACAACAATTAATTTTTTTTGCACAAATAAGTAATTTATGTTACCATCCAATCAACTGATTTATTCAAACTAGAGAAAAATCAGGTCCGGATTTAAAAAATTAGTTCGTTTTGGTCTTAGTAAAAATTTCACCCTGTATAAGCTTTTTGAAAACTCTAATATGAAGTTTACAAATAAGACAAATAGGCAATTAAAATGACCTATTTATTTTTTCCCCACACGATTACTTAATTTTTTATTAAAAAATCAAATTTGTCAAAATCGGAATTTTAACCTAAAAATGAAAAAAAAATGAACTCACGGTTTAACTCGTTACAACTCTGTTCCATTTTAATATTTTTTTTTCTGAAATTTTTACAGCACATACCTCTTACCATTGTGAAGACTATGAAAATTGTTGTAGACTTTCAGTCTTCTTCTTGTAAAAGTTGCAAACTTGTAAATCGCAAAAATTAGGTGGAAAAATTTAAAATTTATCAATTTGATCACGTCTATGTTAAACTATAGAGCCCAAAAGAAGTGTTATGGGAAGTTTTAGATCTAGACGTGTTATAGAAAAAAAAATGGTAAAACTTTTAATTTTAAGAAAAACTTTGTTTTTGTTAATTAATTTTTGTAAAAAAGTTAATTTTTTTAAATCTATGCAAAAACTTTGCCAAACTTTTTATGCATAGTCAAATTTGATTTTTTTAAATCCGGGCCTGATTTTTTTCTTGTTTGAATAAATCAGTTGATTGGTGGTAACATAAATTAAATATTTGTTCAAAAAAAATTAATTTTGGTAATAAAAGTTAATTTTGTTAAATCTTGGTTCACTTTACCAAACTTTTAATTCATAATCAAATTTGATTTTTTTATAAAAAATTAAGCAATCGTGTGCGGAAAAAAATAAATATGTTATTTTAATTGCCTATTTGTCTAATTTGTAAAATTCATATTAAAGTTTTCAAAAAGCTTATACAGGGTGAAATTTTTTCTAAGACCCAAACAAACTAATTTTTTTAAAGCCGGACCTGATTTTTTTCTAGTTTGAATAAATTAGTTGATTAGGTGGCAATAGTGTAACGATTGACCAAAATAAGAGACACATCGATCTGACCGTTCAAAAATTATGACGAATACAAATTTCTGTCAAAATGCGAAACTGGCCCTGTATATTATTAAACAATGGGAGCAGACACTTTTTAATGGTCATTTGTTATTCCCCATAGGGGCCTCTATACGAGGTAGGAGTATGTACAGTTCCTCATGACTCACCCTGTATAATATCATTCACACCTGCAGCTTTCCTCTTTTTAAAGCTGTTCATACCGTCGTGAAGTTCTTTTAGTGTAAATTGTCTTCCTAGGCGGTTCTATTCTAATTTGCTATGTATTATGTTTCATGTTCATTTTTTTCAGGGTTTCCATGCACTTTTTTCTTTTTGGCTTGATTCAGCTGTGGGAGTAGGACATCTCCGCAGTTAACTGCTTCTTGACTAAAAGGGTGACCTGCATAGAGGGTTTCGTATGTTCTCATTAGTTCTTTGGACTCTCTGGACATCTCGGGAACATATTGTTGTCTATATCCCCTGGGTGTAACTTTCCTAGAAACATTTTTTTATTATTTCTACAAATTTTTCGTAGTTTTCTGATTTGGGTTCAATGTATACTTTTCACACTTTGCCTTTTTGAAGTTAAATCTCTTTCTGAATGGGATATATGGGACTGAATGTATATTATTTTCCAAACGTTGCACTGAAAGAATGGTGGAAGTTTAGCATCAAGGATTAATGTGAGACCACTTGTTTCCACCTATGCTTTTACTGCGTCTTTATTTGCGTCTGAATTTGCGCAGTCTCAGAGTAAACCGTGACTGCTTGTCTCCCAGGATAAGCTGATTGGGTTGTGATTGGACGTTAGGTGGAACTGTAAATATAAAGGGCTGGTTTGGGGGTTATATACCGAGGGTATTGGGCATCTTCCAATCTCAATGGTTACAATCTCTATACCGTTTATGTTCGTTATTCTCACAGATGAGACTATCGTTTGAGTTTTCGCAATACCGCGCTCCCATGCTTATTTTGGGGTATTTCCGCAATCAGTTTCATACCAAGAGACCAATAGGAAGGCCCTTTAAAAGGTGGCGAGATAGCTGGCAGTCAACATCACAGCTACGAATACAAGCTCAAAATCGGTTAAGAACAGGCCGCGAGGCCTAATATAAGAAGAAGAAGAATAATAATCCATCAGGGCCCTGATTCTAATTCAAATTTCGACTGAAAACAAGTCGCAATCAATATGGCGACGTTGAAATGCGACTGTGCGAGCCTTGCGAATTTTAGTTGAGCTAACGAAATGATGTCATAAAATAGCGACTTATCGAAATTAATAGCGACTCCAAAAAAGTGGTTGATATTTTAATTTCGAGGTCGAAATTATTGTAACACGGACATGAATGAATCGCCAAAAGCGAGGTTAGGTTTAGTTTAGATGTGTTTTGTTTGTTTCTTGCAAGGAAAACTAAAGCAAAAGGGTATTAATATGGCTGGGTTTTATGGAAATTTGTCGGCTTTTGAGGAATTACAAATCATACAATGTTCACAACGTGAATTATCAACTCAATGAAAGATGTAAGGTAATAATCTGGGAAAATTAGTATAAAACAAGGAAAATTATGTACCAGCTATTTTATTGCTGGACATGCTGGAATGAAATCTTAAGATGTCATATATTAGTAATATAGCTATGCAAAGTCCGCAGAAAGTGAGCTATTTGGTTTATAAACAAATTAGCGCTCCGAAATATTTTTTTCAATTATTGCTCTGTAACTCAGAAGATTTTAACGTTAAACCAAAAACACTCACATAAAAATTCACTGTAATTTAATTCTGCACATATATTTTTTTCCGATTTCCTTCGGCGGAAATTTTCCTCGGAAAATTCGGGTTTTCCAAACAAAATCTTTAATTTTCAACTAAAATTTTCGGAAAGTAATTATTTATCAATAATTAAATAACTTGGTGACATAAATCTTTTTTGTTATGAGTGTCTTGAAGATATGAAAATTTGTATGTACAAAGAGGACCGGAATAAAAAGGTAATGGTTCAAAGATTGAAATCCTGTTGTTTATAACTGTCGCAAATGCCGGTCAAATTTGACCGGTTATACCTGGAACCACTCAATTCGATTTTTTTTCTTCGAAGAAGAAACCTTACTCTTTTCAACAGCGTTAACTTAATTTAATTTAATCTGATATTTTCTAAGGGGTTCCATTTGTTTATAAATCGAAAATCATAGTTATTCTGGTGTATCATAATGTTTCTGATTATTATTTCGACCAAAATTTTTTAATTAACATTTTAATTACTTATTGCTAAACTATTGGTTAGATTGTCGCCGGTCTCCTGATATATAATCTACTATAAAAAATCTTTCATGTCACCAATTTATTTAATTATTGATAAATAATTACTTTCCTAAAATTTTAATTAAAAATTGCAGATTTTTTTTTGGGAAAACTCGAATTTTCCGAGTAAAATTTTTGTTGAAGGAAATCGTTAAAAAATAACTTTGTGCAGAACTAAATTGCGGTGAATTTTTATTTGAGTGTTTTTGGTTTAAAGGAAAAATCTTAGGAGTTACAGAGCACTAATTAAAAAAAAGAAGATTTAGGGTGCTAATTTGTTTATAAATAAAAATAACACACTTTCTGCGGACTTGTCATACTCCATATTACTAATATATGCAATCTTAAGATTCGATTTTAGCAATAAAATAGCTGGTAAATAACTTTTCCCAAAATGACATTTTGTCGATAATTTACCCAGACTATCAACAAACCAATAGCCAATAAATCCAATAAACAGGAGGACCAACCCAAATTCTGAGCAGTGTCAAAATGATAACGTTAATATCCCCAGTTGTAACTAATATCGAAATGAATAAGAATCGCTATAAATTGCGACTGTCATGGCGGCGTCGAAATTAAATAGCGACCTCGAAATGAATTAGAATCAGGCCCCAGATGGCAAACATCAAGAGTCATTCGGATATCCAATGACATAATCTCTTTTTTTGCTGATTGCCTAAAAACTAAGACAAAATGAAATTTGATATAATATCATAATTTTCCAGTGTTATTAATGGTATTTTAATTTTCTAGGTATACTCTACGAATCTTGTGTTAATTACTGCCAAGCCAAAGCGACGGGTAGCACCGACTCACAATCACAAGACATGAATTTCAGTAAATTATTAGACGGAAGTGTAGGTTTTAGTGATTCAGATTTAAGTTTACTTTCGTGGTTGCAAAGCGTCCCCTCGGAAACGTTTTCTGTCCCGTTCGAGCAACGTACCCTCAACGTGGACGTCGAGCGGTTGGAAAGACCCAGTTTGGAGACGTCCTGGACTGAGCATATGCTGATAACGCCCATAAAGCCAAAGACCTTTCCGCATTCTGCGATGCCCTTCACGAGGCCGCGATCGGCTGCCGATATTATGTCGAGGTCGCTGATGTTGCCCATGGGAGATGGGTTACAGTTCGCACAAAACAATAATATGTCGACGTCAGCGAGGATGATGGTCTTAAGCACTGGTGATATTGGCTTAAATAGGCCTATGTCGAGGAGTAGTTTCGCTAGCTTTCATTTGACTGGTAAGTTGTTTAGAGATATACAGAAATGTTTAATAAGATTATTACAATTCCTTACTTTTATTGGTAAATCACAGTTGAAAATATGGTTTAATCATTATCCACCGGTACTCTAACCTGTCTGACTTTTCTATTGTGTTTCACAATCTCGCGTTTTTTTTTTCGTATACATACATACTCTTGTAGGGTACTGACTATTCCTTAGAGTTTTGTGTTCTGCCTGGCATGTTCAATTTACTAATTATTTTTAATTTTTTTTTTATTTTATTGTTAACAGCATCAACCACTCTGGGTTATTAGCTGTACTATCATTGATACATATGGTTACCTAAATCTAATAGTATTTTGATTATTACATAAGTTCACATTTAGGTAACAGTACCATAATTTACAAATTAAGAATGGGGTTTACAAAATGTTAACAGTGGTTATAGTTTGTTTAAAACATTAATGTCTTTCAAATAATTAAACAAATGTGTAAGCTTACAGTGTGGTCCTAAGAGTGCTTTTATACTGATAGGTATTGAGTGTTTTTGTCTTTCACTATTGTATTTAGGACACTCTATTAATATATGTGTTACGTTGATGTCGCAATTACACAGGTCACAAATAGGGCGATTTGATTTAGAGATCAAGTAGCTGTTAGTAAATCTGCTATGCCCTATGCTTAAACGATTTAGCTTCTCAAACAGCTGGCGATTTAAGTCTATCTCACACCAAGGTTCAATTGAGGGCTTTATTGTGCGTAGAAATGATTGCGAAAGATTCCATTCGTTTTCCCATTTGCTTATCACTTTTCCTTTAAGGAATGCTCTGTAATCGGAAACAGGCACTAAGTTCACTAACACTGAAGACGCACTGCGTATTGCTTCTCTGGCATGAAAATCTGCTTTTTTGTTTCCTTGAAGTCCAATGTGTGATGGAACCCATATAAAGCCTACTTGCTGCATCGTGTTCTTTAGTAAATGTAATTGTTCTTTTATTAAAATGCTTATAGGATTACTTGTATATAACTGTTCTATCGTATGTAATGCACTGAGAGAATCGGTAATTATGACAGATTTTGGAATTTTTTGAGTACGAATATGAATGAGGGCTTGCAGAATTGAATATAGTTCTCCAGAGTAAATACTGCAAGTGGAAGATAATTTAAATTGTAATATAGTGTTTGAATACTAATTATTTTATCATTCTGTCCTGCGCACCCACAGTAACATGCACAAATGATACAATTAATTTTGTTATAATTGTAAGAAAAGGAAACACAAACAAAATTCTACGAATAAAATATTTACTGTATAAAGTCTTCCAAATACGTGTTTGTGCGCTATGGTCCAATTATCATTGTGCATGCAGAGTGTGTGGAGATGTGGCAATTCTGGTTGTCTGCTTCTTGCAAAACATGTTGTTGCTAAGTAAAAATATTCTTCTAATAATTTATTTAATCTGAATCATTTATATTGGCAATTCAGACGTATATTATACATTTTAAAGTAGAAGACTTTAAAATTATATCGCCAATATTTATGAGTTGCGTTCCTGGGACGACTTTACTAAAAGATAGTTCATTCGATTACATGAAATCAATCCCTATTTTTTCAATATATTAATATTTTTTCCTATGTCACCAGCGGGATAAATCATTGACGTATCTATTTCTTTCAAAATCCATAAGGAAAAATTTCCTGTAGCTGGCTGTATACCATTAATTACAGAAATATATGCATAAGGATAAGTAAAGGAAAACCCTAATAGACTCTGAAAGCATCGAAACTGAGGGTTGTTACTTCTTACACGTCTTAAGTCACTCTGCCACTTAGGTGGTTCTACTCGTTTTCCGAGGTCTTTTTTGCTATTAGATATGTCTGTTGGACACTTCAGCACTAACACTGTTGCCATTTACATAATATTTACATATTTGCGTCTTGTTAAATTATTTTCAAAAGTGGAGCTAAATTTTTGACATATGACAAAGCTTTTTGTCATATGTCAAAAAGACAACATGACATGTGCATCATAGAGGTAAATATTAACATAGAGTGAACCTACCCTCCGCGCTTCGTGACGACAAGATCTCTTGGACTGGTTTGCGGTATCTCTTTCTAGGACATTGTATCGCGAAACTAAGATGACATTAAGTGAAGGGTACACCGAAAAAACCGGCTAAGTCACAGATTAACAATTTTGAGTTATTGGATTTTTTAACTTTTAGTCCGTTGTATGTTTGTCGCTAGCTTGAGTCTTAGATTTACAACAAAAAAACTATAAAATAAGGTATATTTTTCACATTCTGCGAATAGTTTAACTTTGCTATAATAATTTCAGCCCTGGGAATCCAGCGTTGAATCTTAAAGGGTAGTGACTTAGCCGCTTTTCCCCTGTTCAATAAAAAAAAAAACAATTGTCTTATAGTAATTTGTTAATTCTCTGGATTAAGAAAATAAAATAACATTCTGTTTATGTGGCGTTGTTATGACTGACCGTCTGATTAATACTGAAATAAGGAAGCCGTCGCGTCTCGATATTTTGGACTTAGCTTGTTATTATCCTGTACCGCGTGGACTTAGCTTATTTTCTCGTGTATGGGCATATATTTATGGGCTTTTCCTCGTGACTTGTCTTGTTATTACCTTTTTAAAGTTTTCAGAAGATGCAAACTGGAATTTACTACAAGATGACGTACAAAATGCAATTTCTACAAAAATGGACTTAGCCGGTTTTTCCCGTGTACCCTTCAAGTGTGAGTATAGGCACGGAAGGGAAGGACTACTGTCACAGCTTTACTATGCGTAAGAGTGAAACAGCACTAAACCAAATAAAAAAGATGGTGTCGTCACTTGGCTCTGATTGACACTCTGTCTATGATAATATATAAGTCTATGATGTGCATCAGAAATCAGACTCGGCACAGCCACAACACAAAGACTACTGGAAACGGCATAAGGGAGGGTACTGAGAAGAATTACAGGAAATACGCTGAGATGTCGAATGAGGATAGAGTGTATAAGCAAATGGATACTAAATAGAAAAAAGAATGGAATAACCACATGAACAGAATGGGGGAGACACGTGTGGTCAAAATAGCACAAGATAGTCACCAATCGGTAGAAGAAGTAACGGCCTACCGCGCAAAAGATTGAGTGACAAACTTTCATAGAGGTATCAATCCTCCAATGAACAAGCAGAAAGCAGAATTGTTTAAAGATAAAGAAGACGAAGAAAATTGTGGTTAATTCCCAGTAAAAATAGTAAATTGTATTAAGGGGGTAGGCGCAAAATTTCGCGCCAATGTGTTTTAAATGCATTAATTTTTTTCATATCCTGAGACAACTAATATGTAAGTATTTTTTAAAAATTTAAACGGTGAATGAAAGATTACATTAATACCGAGGGTCGAAAGTCCCTTAAAATAACCAAAAAGTTTCTTTTGAATGGGATATTTGAAATTAAAAATCACACTAATTTTTCTCTTTTTTTTCACCCCTGTAACTTATTAAAATAAAAATTATAGAAGCTTTCAGGGACTTTCGCCCCTCGGTAATAATGCAATATTTTATTGTGCGTTTAAATTTTTCAAAAATACTTATAGGTCTGGATCCCGCGTATCAAAAAAAAGTTGATTAATAGCAAGCTGAAAATTTGTTAATAGCTTAAGGGTGTCTAGTCGGATAAACTTTGATATATGGGAACACTGGAACAGGGGCAGTTTTAATTGTGGAACAGGTTAAAAATTTGGAACGGTCAGACCACGAAAACGGCACATTTATTTTGTCCGACAGAACAGACTTAAACTCTCCGAACAGAGATTAAAGTCTCATGCAAAAATCAGACTGCTATTTATCACCTGTCATAATTCCTGTCATTTGACATATTCTACATGTTCCACTCATTAAAACGCACATTTGGTGATAAATAGCAGCCTGATTTTTGCATGAGAGTTTAATCTCTGTTCGGAGAGTTTAAGTCTGTTCTATCGGACAAAATACAGTCTGTTCTGTCGGACAAAATACATGTGCCGTTTTCGTGGTCTGACCGTTCCAAATTTTTAACCTGTTCCACAATTAAAACTGCCCCTGTTCCAGTGTTCCCATATCTCAAAGTTTATCCGACTAGACACCCTTAAGCTATTAACAAATTTTCATCTTGCTATTAATCAACTTTTTTTTCATACGCGGGATCCAGACCTATTATTAGCTTTCTAATGATTCGAAAAAAATTAATGCATTTAAAAAACATTGGCGCGAATTTTTGCGCCTACGCTCTTATTTCAGCGTTTAGATTTTCTTTTCTCATTTTGATAATTTGTGACAGATATATGTATTCCTCTACTTTCTCTATTGTTTCTTTATCCGTTTTTAATTCCATTATCTTCTGTAGTATATATCCTTGTTTTGTAGTTCATTTTGAGTCCAATTTCCTTGATTTATCATCTACCTTCGTATCATCGCTTCAAGATCCTTGGCATTTGTTTTTCCAGTTTTAAATACGCCTTCTACTGTAAGACTGAATAATTTAAATAGGTCTTCTAATTGGGATGATTCCTGGTGTGACTTTTATTGGTTTTTGTGTCTTTAGATTCTAAACTAGATAAGGTACATTCCATGGCAAATCACTCAGGCAAAAAATTTTGGATCTCCGATTTGTCTGAAAATTGGTATATAGCTTCTGCGGGACGTAAAAATAAGATATTTAAGGTCAAAAAATCTTCTTCTTTTTTCTCAAAATGTGATTTTATGCGATTTTACAGTGATTTGGTGTTTATTTAAACAAATTTGCATTTTCTGTCGTAAAGTATCAATGAAAAACATAATATTTTAATAGAAAGGACTCAAAAATGTCATTATATGGCATTATAACAAGTTATTTTGAATCAAAACAAGTTTTTGATCAAATTTTATAGTGTAAAAAACGTTAAAATACCGTTTTTTACATTTTCCTCCATTCCCAAAATACATCATCATCGATTTGGCTGAAAATTTGCCCACAAATATCCAAAAGATAGAACTTTAAGTGGTTAGAAGGATTTGAATTATATTACAATACCAAAAAAGTTACATGCAGTAATATCAGACTCAAAAGTATATATTAGTCCAGTCGGGATAGCATTTGACCTTGAATGCCGAGCTGCCCAAAATTTTATTTTTCTGATCTTTAAGGGAGTCAATAGTAGCCTAAATTTAAAATCACGAATGAATTCCTCCGTTACGTTAGCCGCCATCTTGATTTTAAAGGAGAACCTGTTTGGCTCATTATCTCCGCCATTTTTAACTTTTCGACAAAAATGGTAGGAACTGAAATTGTTCCAAATAAATCGTATTTACAATTATTACAATTTCTTTTTAACAATTTTTGTCGTGAGGTCGATATTTTCGAGTTAATTTTACTTACAGTAGACGCCTATATTTTTCACTATAATAGTGCATGTAACTTTTTCGGTATTGTAACATAATTCAAATCCTTCTCACCACTTAAAGTCCTATGTTTTGTCTATCTGTGGGCAAATTTTCAGCCAAATCGATTATGATGTATTTTGGGAATGGAGAAAAATGTAAAAAACGGTATTTTAACGTTTTCTACACTATAAAATTTGATCAAAAACTTGTTTTGAATCAAAGTAACTTGTTATAATGCCATATAATGACATTTTTGAGTTCTTTCTATTAAAATATTATGTTTTTCATTGATACTTTACGATAGAAAATGCAAATTTGTATAAATAAACACCAAATCACTGTAAAATCGCATAAAATAACATTTTGAGAAAAAAAGAAGAAGAAGATTTTTTGACCTTAAATATCTTATTTGTACGTCCCGCAGAAGCTATATACCAATTTTCAGACAAATCGGAGGTCCAAAATTTTTTTTGCTCCAAAATTGAGTGATTTGAAATGGAATGACCCATAAACTGAAATGTGTTCACCACGTTCCTGAGCCATCATCGGATAATAAATTTATTTATTTTTATGTTGCCACAGTATTAACTTTTTTTTTATATTTTTAGGTTTAAAGAATAGTAGAAACATGAACGCCTCAGTGGACCGATTGTTTGAGAACGAGGGTGACGTTTTTCTGAGCAACAGTTACGGAGACTTCCAACAGCACATGCCATCGATACAAGAACAAACCAGCACGCCAAAACCGAGTGCCAACAATACTCTACCAAGCTGCCCGAAAAATCCTATCGTTGATAGAAAATCGAATACCTCAACGCCTGAACCCAAAGACAGAGAGAGTCCTGCTCCTACTGGAACTGAAATGTAAATTTTAGTTTTTAACTAATATCTTAATGTTCTTAGTAACTTTCGACAACATACCGTTCATCATAATCATCATCATCTATCACCATTCTTTTGCTATAAACTTAAAATACTAAATTTTACAATATGTACCCACTAACTTGCTATTGTGATTTGGTTGTGAATGGCTATTTTGATTTTTTTGACTGCTACCGTAAAAAATCCGATAGTGGTCAAGTTAAATTTTCGTAGCTTATAAATACAGGACGTTCTTCTTCTTTGACATCTTTTTCCATGCACCTTAGTTTGCGCTCTTTACCCATTCTGTGTAGAAGTTCTTTCTTGGTAGGTAACTTTGTCTGTCCAGAAAATCCTCAACATCCGTCTATAGCCCAACAATTCAAATACTTCGGGTCTCTTCAGTCTTCTGGCGCTTTAGTTATGGTCCATGACTCCACTCTATAAAGGTGAACGTAGAATACATACCTTTTTAGTAAGCGAACCTTTATTTCCAATTTTATATCGTGACTGTTAAATTTTTTGAAGATATTCTTCTTTAGCGGCGAATCGATTGAGGGTAAAATTGTACATCAACCACGCGCCTGCGCACACTGACAGTATGTAGTTCTGACAGTACATATGTAGTTCATTTCTAATCTTTCAAGATAGGTATGTATGTATCTGTAACCGTGCAAATAAGTCATTAAAAGAATATATTAGTGGTTTTAGGAAATGTATTATTTATTATAATTCTTGTGTTTTTGGATTTGTGTTTCCCTGTAGTAAAATAATAAAATATGTAGGCATAATATTTTTACAGTTTGTCGCCGTGTTGTGTAATTATATCCGAAACTTACGTGTCAATTCAAGTGGCTCGATGGCGTAGTTGGCAGAGCGGTGGGACAGAGAACGGAAGCACACGGAAGGTCGCGGGTTCTAATCCTAGACGATTCATACTTTTTTTTTATTTTTCGTTATTTTAATAAAAAAATTTTGAAAGTGGTAGATAAGAAAGTTAGTTTAATTTTTAAATAAAATACAAATAACCTGTTAAGTATATTTACTTCGTTTAAATTACCTATATATAGTCGGTTCGCTAAACTCAGACGCAAATGGCTAATGATTTTAGTAAGTAACTTTTTTGTTTTTTGCCAATTTTGACAAAATTTGCAAAATTACTAAATATTTAGTAATTATTAACTATTTAGTAATTATTTTTTTGGCAATTTTATCAAATTGGCAAAATTACTAGCTTAAATCACTAGCCAGTTGAGTCTGAGTTTAGCGAACGGACTATAATAGAAGAATATCTTCTTACGTGCGTACAAAGTACACACACATTCTTTTTCGTTTTGACGTAAGCTGATCTTGCCTTTTCGATCCCAATCTTAATTTCCGCAGTAACGAAGTAACAGAATATTTGTGATACAGGGTGTTGGTTAACTAATAATTGACCTGGTGTTATAGACCAGGAAGGATCTGTTTTTAGGTGGATGTGAGAGGTGGCATTCGGATTTTTGCGGATAAAGTTTAATGATAACTTCGTTAATAATAATTGACTTATGCTCCTTCTCAAATATGCCCAAAACATTAATAAAAAAATAAAATATTTAATAATTTCAAAAAATTTCGTTTACTTTTTTTGCTTATAACTTTAAAACGATTCATTTTGGAACAAAGTCGTATAGGAATAAAACAAAGATAATTAAATTTTCTATCATATACGATTGGTTAAAAATGTTTTAATTTAACACCCTTGCTGCAAAATAGCAATAAATATAAAATAAGGGGGCAAAACAAGCCTGTCATTATTCAATATTTTTCCATCACTTAGGTTAAACCTTCCTAATTCGCTTAGAAAATTTTTGTAATGTGCTAAAACCGTCCACCAAATTTCATTAACATTGACTTGCTAGATTTTGCATAATAATTTTGCAATCTAAACTTTTTTAAAAAATTAAAATTTTTTAAAATCTTGCACAACAAAAACTAGAACATACAAAGATTTGTCAAATTTTTTTACATATAAAGAAGCACTCCACCTATCTAATGCACTTTACAGAATTGAAATCGTATTATTTAAGCAGCCTCAGCAATGTTTTAAAGTTATAAACAATTTTTTGGCTTATAAACAAATTAGTGCTGTGTCCAGGAAGGGATGCTACGGGCTCCTTTATTTAGATGGACTCACCCAAGTTTTTTTTATGTATTTTGACCCGTAGAACACGACTTTTTTGGGTAACAGTTGATCCGGATGTCGATAAGATTGTCATAAACAAAGATCTTGAGGAATTACATAACATCGATTTTTCGCAAAATAAAAATTTTTTTTTGTATTTCTTGGGTAATTCTAAGCAAAAAATGTTCTTACAAGTTTTTTCGTATAGGATGCATAGTTTTCGAGATAAACGCGGTGGAACATTCAAAAAATCGAAAAATTGCAATTTTTGAACGAGAATAACTTCCGATTAAAAAATAAAATAGCAATTCTGCTGACAGCATTTGAAAGTTTAAGTCAAATTATACCGGTTTTAATTATTTGCATAGCTAAAAATTAATTTGTTTATTATTATACAAAGCTATTTGTTTATAAGCCAAAAAATTGTTTATAAATTTAAAACATTGCCGAGGCCCCTTAAGTAATCCGATTTTAATTATGTAAAGTGCATTAGATAGGTAGAGCACCTCTTTATATGTAAAAAAATTAGCCAACTTCTAAATGGTCTACTTTTTGTTCAAAAAGTTTGTAAAAAATTTAAACTTTTTTAAAAACATTTACATTGAAAATTTATTATGCAAAATCTATTAGGTCGATTTTAATGAAATTTCGTAGACCATTTAAGTAAGTTATAAGAATTTTCTAATCGAATTACTAAGGTTCTAAGTGCCACCAAAGTGGTTAAGAAACATTGAATAACAACAGGCGTATTTTGCCCCCTTATTTTGTATTTATTGCTATATTGCAGAAAAGGTAATACCTTAAGACATTTTTGACCAGTCGTATATCATACAAAATTCAATTATCTTTATTTTATTTCTGTACGAGTTTTATTTCTGTACAAGTTATAAGCAAAGAAATAGAAAAAAATCAATGTTTTTCGAAATTTTTAAATATTTTAATTTTTTTATTAATGTTCCCGGCATATTTGAGAAGGAGCATAAGTCAATTATTATTATTGAAGTTATCACCTAACTTTATCTGCAAAAATCCGAATGCCACCTCTCACATCCAAAAATACACGTTTTTTTTACAGATTAGTCCTGGTCTATTATCCTATTTTTGCTTATGTCCATGTATTTGGTTTTTTGATGTTAAAATCAAGCCCAAACTTGCTACTTACTTCTGGTGCCTTAGAGAAAAGCGCCTGCAGACGTGCAGACATTTTTGACAATAAGTTAGTGTAAATAATTGACTCTGTGTTAAAAATGGCAGCATTTAAAAGAGTAGTTACATAGATACATACTGGGTTGGGATAAAATATGGAACCAAGCAAATATCTTTGAAACGAAAAGAACAATATTTATGAAACTTTGCATGAAAGTACAGTGACGCAAAAGGCATCTGTTGTCATATTTGTGGTTACTACTCCACTTCCGGTTTCACCGGAAATACCCTTAACTTATTTAATTTAAATGGGACACCCTGTATATTTTTGCGGATTTTAAAAGAACTTTTTATTTTGCCAAATTTGGTAGAAAAAATTTGTTAAAAAGTATCTGTAGATAATTTTTTGTATTAATACAACGTAGTAGGAAATAAACGAGTACCATCTATACTGCAGACTAAAATTGTTGTTTACATGCACTACATGACTTATTTGAATTTAGTATAGTAGGTAAAACTGTTACTGAACTAATTGACAGAAATAAGTTGTATTAAAAATGGTTCATTTAAGTGAAAAAGATCGTATTGAAATATTAATGATAATTGGTTATGGTGAATTTTCATTTTTTGGAAGTGAATTTTCCAAATCGATGGATTGGACGTAGAGGATTCAAAGAATGGCCCGCTCGTTCTTCGGACCTCAACCCGTTAGATTTTGTTTCTTTGGGTTATCTAAAATCACGTGTTTACGTTAGGCGACAACATGCTTGCAGGGTTTGAGAAAAAAGAATAATTTATGAATGTGAACTAATACGTGGAGAAATTTTTCAAAAAGTGACTCACGGATTTATTTATGGGCTTGCACGTTGTCCGGAGGTGAACAGCAAACATTTTCAACATTTGAAATTATTTTTTTTTATTTTTAATATCATTGCATTGGTCTAACGTAAATAAATTAACCTATTTTTTAACTGTAAAGAAATATATTTCTTGTTTTAATAGTTTTTTCTTCCAAACTTGGTATGTATGAATTAAACATAACAAGTTCTTTTAAAATCTGCAAAAATATACAGGGTGTCCCATTTAAAGTAAATAAGTTAAGGGTATTTCCGGTGAAACCGGAAGTGGAGTATTACCAAAAAATTAGGCATCAGATGCCTTTTGCGTCACTGTACTTACATGCAAAGTTTCATAAATATTGTTCTTTTCGTTTCAAAGATATTTGCTTGATGTTGTTCTGAAGCTATTTCCTTGTGACATTTTTATAAGTAAGTATTTTCTATGGGAAATAAGCCACAATTTTACTAAAAAATGAATAATAGTATTTTGTATTTTGACAACGAAACCCGATTTAGGCTTCGAAACGTTAATAAATTAATTTTTTAGTAAAATTGTGGCTTATTTCCGATATTTGCTTGGTTCCATACTTTATCCCAACTCTGTATATTACGAACAACAAAATCAAATTAAAAAACAACAAAAATTGTTAAATTTCCCCAAATGATGTCTAGAATGAAAAATGTTTAAATTTTTTTAAAATTAATATTGATGAGGATAAAGTAAATTTTACTAACAGCTTTAATAAGAAACCGTAGAATAGATTATCATCTAAGAAAATGAATATGAATAATTTAGTAAGTTAAATATTTTTTAATGCCTGTGAAAACTTCGAATTTACAATTGGCAATAATCAATTACTATTTAGTTGCAAATTTACTACAGCTTCAGGTCTGAAGAAGTCACAATGTAATGTCACATGCCATGTATAACTAAAAACGGTGGATTTTTTTCAAACATATAGGTTGAATCAAAAATGAATAATCATTTTCAATTTCGTTGCAACACGAAACTACAGCCGTATCATTATTCCAGTCCAATCAGAGAGTGCAACAAGCACCTCTACCGGTTTCGAAATTTATTAGTCTCTCATCAGGAGGCACATAATATGCTGCTCTCTCTGACCCAACTAGGACAAACCCCGGCGTGCAGTCACGAATTGCAACGAACGAAATGTAAGGGATGCCCTAGCGGCAACTGCTATCAAAATACTAAGTTTTCAATCTAATAGCACATAAAACAACATCCAAAAATGTCATTCTACATCCTACCGGACTGAAAACAACGGGAACCTTCTCTGGTAACACCTCCGAGGCTTCTACAATTTGCAAGCCATAAGCCATAACGGATGCTGAGACTAAGGAAGATGAGGGAATTCTCAGTACATATTTACCGATGGGTCAAAAGACGCAAATGGAACGGGCTGTGCAGTGTTCCACGAAAATAAAAATTACCATTATCAGTATAGATTACCCGTTGAATGCTCAATATACACAGCAGAAATGATAGCAGTAATGTTTGCTCTTCAGTATGTACTACTGAATCCAACTAACAATTATGTTATTGTCCTTTTCATGAGCATTTTTCAGTGCGTAACAAATGATAGGAAAAAGGGTAAGTCCGTGATAATACACATTTATGACATTTATTCTAACATGACATTTTAGTTAAATCTGACAGTTGTCACATTTTATTTTCAATTTGGAATAAAAACAAATCAAATGTGTTTCTTGCATTTATAAAATGGTATTTTCTTTGATTTGTATAGTCTTATAAATTATACAGATTATATTTGTAATATTATTATCTAATTAAAAAAATTTTTTATTATGGCGCCATCTATCGACAACTAGAATAAATGTTATAAATGTCACCGACGAAATGTAATCACCGACGTGCGTTTTTTTTTGTCACATACAATTTAATGCGTTAGAAAGAAATCGAAAAACTGACGCACTGAAAGATGATCATGAGAAAAAGAATATATTTACTGACAGTAAAAGCCACATTGAGAGTTCGGTCCTGGCAGGTATACTAGTTGGTGCGTATTTGTCAGCTCCAAACAAAATAGTTATTTAGATAATAGCTAATGAGTAACAAATTTTTATTTTCGCATATATAAGTGTATTATAGTGCGTTCAATTATTGTACGTAAGTACTCTTTAAAATTATATAAAGCCAAGTTATTTCACTGGAATTTATTATTTATCAGAAGTCGGTTTGATACAAAAAACCCTAAACACGTTTATTCGTTATCTATAACGACATGATAAAATCACCTGTTGTAAGACAGGTCCGTATTTCAGGATTTACTTAGTTTTGAATAATAAATAAAATATGTCAAATCCGACTGCCGGGACTTCTGACTACAGGAGCGCCCAAATGGAAAACACTACTAAAACTTATTCTACTGCTTTGATTGAACAACAATTTCCAACAAAAGAACAAGCCATTGTATTCCCATCCATTGAAAACCTTAAACTTCAAGATTATCTGATTTCACTAGGAAAGTTGATCGAGCCCAAAAATATCCTATTTTCCTCAAGGCTTTCTAACAACAGAGTGTGTATGTACCTTGCAAACAAAAATGTCGTTGAAAATTTCATGAATAACTATGGAGGATCCATAGAAATTAATAACCAAAAAGTCCAAGCACGCAAACTAATCACTCCATCACAAAGGCTAATTCTGTCAAACGCTTGTCCCTCCATACCGCATGCTGTATTAATTCAAGAAATTGAAAAATTGGGCCTTCAACCCATGTCTCCCATGTCATTTCTCAGGATAAGCGCCGGTTTGCCGGAATTCAACCACATTTATAGTTTTAGACGACAAATCTTTATCACACCACCGCTTGCCCCAATACCTGAATCCATATTAATGAATTATGATAACACCAACTATAGAATTTATTTTGCACAAGATTCCTTGATCTGTTTTTCATGTAAAAGGCCAGGCCACACTGCAGCAAATTGCAAAACAATCCAAGAATCAGTTTCTGAAAATTATAACCAAAACCCCCACTCCCAATCATCTTCGCAACCCATACCTTCCGAAATACTTTCAACCAACCCCTCAAAAACTCCAACCTCACAACCAATTATCAATATAGATACAACCCAGTCCACACAAAATAGCTCAAAACGCAGTTTGGATGACATTGTTACACCTCCTCTAGCGCAAGATGCTAATTCAGAAAACCAAAGTCTTGAACCATTTGTTAAACCTAATGTTGCTCCAGCTAAAAAACCAAAGAAAAGTAAGGGAAAGACTCCAACTCACGTACTCATGGAACCGACCAAGGCATTCATCTCAGAGCAAAACCCTTCATTTGTTCTTGATTTTGATCAAATATCCGATCTATTTGAAAATGTTTATGGTGCACAGGACCCAGTCAGCATCATAAAAAACTACACTAGCGAATTTGAAGCTTTAGTGAAAATGCTAACAGCAATATACCCGTATTTCAAACAAAGATCGATTAAAGCTAGATGTACAAAAATTAGAAAGAAACTATTGAAGCATTTACAGATGGCTTACTCGGATACTGAGGCATCAGAGACTGAAAGTGAGTTTTCTCAAGAATAGAGTCATGAACTTCTGTGACAATCCCAAATTTCAGTTTTATTTATTATAAATGGGCTTCTCATCAATTTTGCAGTGGAACATTAACGGTTTCTATAATAACCTTCCAATGCTCCAAATAATTCTGTCCAGACACAATCCAGATATAATTTGTCTTCAGGAGACTAATTTCAAAAATGAAAATATACAAGCTTTAAAAAAATTTAAAAATTACTGCAAAAACAGAACTAACCAAGATAAAGCCAGTGGTGGAGTAGCTATCTTTGTAAAAAAGTCAATTGAAACTACAGTAGTTCCTCTCCAAACTAATCTAGAAGCAATTTGCATTAAAGTTAACTCGAGTCCAAATATCTACGTTTGTAACTTATACTTACCTTCATCAACGCAAGTAGACTCAGAAGCATTAACTGAACTCTTACAACAAATTCCCCAACCCAGGCTTATTTTGGGCGATTTTAATGCTCACAACTTTTCATGGGGCTCTTCTACTATAAATACCAGAGGAAGATTGCTGGAAGAGATATTTGAACAGTCCAACCTTTCAGTCTTAAACGACGGCAGACCCACTAGATTTAATATACAGAACGGTGAATCTTCATGTATAGACCTTACGATATGCGAACCAGGTCTGACCCCACAGCTCACCTGGGATAGGCTGGATTTCTTGTATAACAGTGATCACTACCCAATTTTTATTCATAACAACAAAAACCAACGTGGACGGACATTTACCCCAAAATGGAATTTAAAAAAACCTAACTGGAATCTTTTTTCAAATTTAGTCGAAAGCAGTATGACCACATTTAAAAGCACCTCAAACATAGACGAGACCCTTAAGAACATTGTTACCATTATCACAGAAGCAGCAGAAAGAGCAATAGGAAAAACTTCATACATAAAACAACGCAACCCCGTCCCATGGTGGAACCATGAATGCAAAACAGCAGTTGAATCTAGCAAAAGAGCTTTTAACAAATACAAGCGCTACAAGACTCTCGAGAATAAAATTGAATATACAAAACAACGTGCAGTAGCCAAGAAGACAACTAGAAATGCCAAACGCCAGTCATGGACTCAATATGTATCAACGTTAAATGCAAACACTCCCATGACTGAAGTATGGAACAAAGTCAGAAGAATATCTGGATTAAACAGCAATCAGAATATCAAAAGCCTCGAGAGAAATGGAAAGGCAGTTACTAGTAATACTGAGATTGCTAAAATTCTTGCTAACACATACAAAAACCGATCCAGTAATATTAATTATAAAAAATCTTTCATTAATTACAAACAACATGAAGAAAATAAGAAAATTAGCATTACTCCTAACACAGATGAACCGTTAAATTTACCCATTTCTCAATTAGAGTATACGGAAGCATTATCAAATATTAAAGAAACTAGCGCTGGCCCGGACGATATTCCTAGTATTTTTATTAAACACCTTCCAGCGAGCGCTCACAAACAACTTCTAGATCTGTTTAACATTATTTGGCTTCAACACAAATTTCCTGAAAAATGGCATGAATCCATAGTAATACCTATACAAAAACCTAATAGTATTAAGACAAGTCCCGAGTCATACAGACCGATATCTTTAACATGCGCCATGTGTAAGTTACTAGAAAAGATTATTAACAATAGACTAAGATGGCACTTGGAGAGACAAGATTTGATTATTCCAGAACAAAGTGGTTTTAGAGACCAAAGGTCAACTATAGATAATATCATAGATTTGGAGAGTGACATTTCTGAAGCATTCGCACTAGGGGGTAAATGTCTAGCGGTTTTCTTTGACATATCAAGAGCTTTCGATACAGCCTGGCACGACTATATAATAAAAAAATTACATAGTTGGAACATTCAAGGTCACAGCCTATTCTTTATTAAAAATTTCCTTCAAAATAGAACTTTCAGAGTTAGGACAAATAACATAACATCAGATATAATGTATCCAGAAAATGGTATCCCTCAAGGCTCGGTTATAAGTCCTACTCTCTTCATAGTGGCAATCAATGATATCCTCAAAAACCTAAAATCGCCTGTAAAGGCACGAGTCTACGCAGATGATCTTGTAGTTTTCTGCAAAGGTAAAAATATACAAAATATATTTCGTCATACACAGAACTTTATACAAGACTTAGAAATCTGGTCACAAAAAACAGGTTTCTGTTTTTCCGCTGAAAAAACTCGCTTCATCTTGTTTTCAAAGAGAAACGTCACAAATATCCCCAACCTAAGACTATGTGATGAAAACCTAAAGCGTGCAACGTCAATTAAGTTCTTGGGCATGACATTCGAAGAAACCCTAAGCTGGAAACTTCATATAACAAATCTGATGTTATCTTGTCACAAGCGACTAAATCTTCTAAAAACTCTGGCCAATAAAGAATGGGGTGCGGATCGCCAAACACTTTTAATGTTATACAGAACATTAATCAGATCAAACTTAGATTATGGGTCTACTGTGTATTCTACAGCGGCTAAGACGCTGCTGAAAAAACTTGACAGTCTTCACAATCTCGCTTTACGTATAATATCTGGAGCTTTTCGCACAACACCAATCGAAAGTCTATATTGTGAAGTTGGAGAACCCTCCTTAGAAGACAGAAGAGTTTATTTAAGTGTAGCATACGCCGCAAAAATCAGGTGTAACTCAAAAAACCCTACTATACAAAATTGTTTTACAGAAAAGTTCCCAAATCTCTTCATAAATAAACCAAGAACGGCCAAACCCTTCTACGCAAGAATTAGAAGCTACTTAAATCAAATAAACTATGCGTTCCCAGAATGCTTTCCTTCCAAACTGTCCTCAATTCCTCCGTGGCAAATAAAGAACCCTCAGTGCCTAACACACCTCATTTCTTTCGATAAACATTCAACAAACCCACAGTTAATCAAATCCGCCTTCAATGATATACTCCGCAATTACAAGGAGTATACACAAGTATACACCGATGCATCTAAATCAAATGAAGGCACTGGTGCTGCAGTCATAACCCCAACATCAACAAATAAATACAAACTCCCTTCAGAGTACTCTATTTACTCTGCTGAATTATACGCTCTATACCAGGCCACCCTTGCTGTCAATGCGTCCAGTAATACCAAATATATCATACTCACAGACTCTCTAAGTTCGGTACAGTCAATCCAATATGTCTACCCATCTAATCCTTTGGTCATCAAAATAAAACAAGAAGTTCATACCGCTCAACTGAATGGAAAAATTATCATATTCCTCTGGATACCATCCCATATTGGAATTCAAGGAAATGAAGAGGCAGACAACGCTGCAAAAGAAGCTGCAACTAGTGATAGTGCGGAGTGTACGGAAACATTTACGAGTGCGGATGTGAAAGCGGCGGTCAAACGTAAAGTGCGGTATATGTGGGAAGAAAAGTGGAAAGTGTCATCGGCCAAGCTACGCGAAATTAAAAAATCGATAAAACCCTGGCCAACATTACCAACAAGCCGGAGAGACCAGGTAATATTAACGCGACTCCGATTGGGTCATACGCGATTAACTAATAGTCATGTTTTTTCCTACAAACAAGAACCAAGATGTGACAACTGTGAAGAAAAGTTAACAATCAAACATTTATTGGAGAATTGCGCAGCATTAACGCCAAAGCGCATATTGTACAATATACCAAACAAACTGAGTGACATTTTAGGCCTACAGTGCAATATGTCAAATTTAAAGAGGTTCTTAAGTGCAATTAACATTTTATACAATATATAAAAACACAAATGTATTAAAAATTATTGTTCACCACTATTGTTTCGCTAATAGCCAATTTGGCTGATGCGATTTTTGTTAATAAAAAAAAAAAAAAAAAAAAAGCCACATTGAATTAAATATTCTTAAAACTCTGTTTGAAACTATACAATTAGGAGTAAAGGTAACAATTGCTTGGATTAAGGGTCATTCGGGAATAAATGGCAATGAAATAGTTGACAAATTTGCTAAATCAGCTTATATAATCGGAGAAAAAATAAACAAATTTAATTCCAGCTTCAGATATTGATACTTTTAGCAGACAAAGACTTAAAAATAATTGGCAATTGCATTACAGAGAATGTAATACTGGCTCAAATTTTGCTCATTGTAACCCTAGGATATCCTCAAGAAGATGGTTTTACACAGAATATAATAGACATTTTATAAAGACCATTAATCGGCTGAGAGCAAATCATGCTCTTACTCCATCTTACATGCATAGAATCGGCTTGGCAGATACTCTCAATTGTACTTGTGGCAAAATAGGAGATCTAACACTTGTCATATTAGAATGTCATTTACAGATAAATAACATAAACGACCTTTATAAGGAATTAAAAAATTTTAAATGTTGTTTCCCAATAAACCTTAATACTTTAATATTTACAAATGATATGGAAATTCTTCATCTCATTTATAAACATGTTAAATTATGTAAGTACAAGTTGTAAACTAGGAATAATTTGTTAATTTGGTTTGAAAAAATTAAAAAGAAAAAAAAAAGAATGTGTGTGTACTTTTTACGCACGTAAGAAGTTATACTTCTATTATATGATTTAAACAAAATTAATATACTTTTTATTTATATTTTATTTAAATATTAAACTAATTTATACTTACTACTTCTCAAACATTTTTATTAAAACAGTGCCAAAAATTAAAATAATAAAAGAATAAAACACACACAAACACATTAAAAATGCCACAAATGATTTCTGAACATTAATTGTCGGAAAAATTTTTAACTATATATGTACGTACTTTCTGAAAATAAAATTATATAATAAATATACTTACAATCGTTGACTGATAAATATACTGGAAGATACGAAACTAAATGAGCGTTTATGTACGACACCAGTGGTTTTAGAAATAGATGGCGTTAGCAGCTTTCTAGGTGCGAGATTGAATTTACCTGAGACAACGATGAGACGTATTCAGGTAGCTTTGGTTATCGGAATTTGGGGTCGGTCGGGTCGATCGGATTAAAATAAAAATTATTTAATTCTTTTGATGCATTTAAATTTGAGTTATCATTCAACGATAACAATGGCAATCTTTAAAATAATTATTGGAGTGTACCTATGTATTACTTTCTAAACTCGTTTTTAAATTAGCAAGAATAATTTTGTAGTTGTAATTTGTCTTCTAATTTGAATTCTTGAAACAAATCATTAAATATTCTAAAGTTTATTTAATAATTTTATATAATATATATGTATAATAATATAATTTATTTAATAAAAAATTTATTTAACGAGAAAATACTCACTCGGTGATTTTAGATATTGTACATTTCTTATTTGCCTCATAATCTCGATAAAAAAATAGGTAGTTATTTTCGTTAATTACAGTCTCTTCTGATAATTGTATATTTTGTTTGGAGATATTGCAAACGTATTTACTTAAATGAAATTGACTTAGTAACCCGCTCGGCCACTTTAAACTCTTCGAGAGAAAAATGGTAAGGACTCATGAATGGTTGCAATCGCGATTTCCAACAATTTCTTCCAAGTTTTTTCGTGCCGTTGATATTTTCCGAGTTAGGGGGAAAATAGTGACTAAGTATAATTATTGAATTATTTATTATTAACTTGACTTCTTAAAGGTGCCGTGTATTTCTGCGTAGACGTCCACCGTGCATTGTATTGTCAGGTGAGATATTAGATAGTCACGATTACATTATTCTATTAAGAGTAATTTCATTAATATCATTTGGCGAATATTAACCAGCCATGACATCTTTTTCTAGACCTCTCTTACCCTCTATATTTCCTTCGAGTTCCAGTTGCAGACAAGTATATCGTTCTCCTCGCAATATGTCCCTAAATATGTCCATGATATTTTAAGCATTCGGTGCAGGCACCTCATTTCAAAGACTTCAAGTTTGTTAGTGGAGCTGGCCTTTATTATCCATGCTTTCATTACATACAAGAGAACAAGCCAAACGTAACACTTTAGCGTATTGTACAGTAGAAAAATGAAAGAATACCCATGAACGAACATAAAAAACACGCTGTATTTTCCTGTCACCGTGTCACACAAAAATTGGCCAGCACAGGTACATGTAATAATTATTATTACATGTACTTGCGCTGGGCAATTTTCTTTGCGACATGATGACAGGAAAATACAGCGTGTTTTATATGTTCGTTCATGGGTATTCTTTCATTTTTCCGACTGCATCTCAGGTTGAAACCCAAATTTCAGTGAACAGTCATAAGAGTTTGGACGTCGACATCCCATTGTTTATGAGAGATATTTTTCATTAAGTTGAGCGGAGTGAGTGTATATTGTCTTACCAAGATAGACGATTATCCAGTTTTATTCCCAAGAAGTTAATCAATTATGAATATTTTATTGTAAACTCTTTAGGAACTACTTATTAACTTTTGCCCTCAGAACGAATTTCGAATAAACAATACGTTCTTCAGACACAAAGATCAAGAAAAATATACATTCAAAAATACAAGAGCACACAGATCCGATATTGATTATATATTGACAAACAGAAACATCCATCATTCTCAAGTACTAGACATAAGATGTTTAAGTGCAGCTAATATCGGAAGTGATCGTAATCTAGTACTTGGAAAAATCAGAATACATCTACAAAAAAAACAGGAAAAAAGACCCTATTGAATGTGAGACAAGAATAAAGGTAAAACAGCTACAAGACTTGTCAACACGAGATTTATACCAGAGAAGACTGCAAAAAGTACTGAACGAAAACTACATAACACCAGATGAAGACATAGAAGAAATTTGGAGGAAGATTAGAGATAATATCAAAATGGCAGCAACGGACGCATTTGGAGATCGTAAGATAAGTAAACATATACGAAAGAAAAGGAGAACACCCCATGGATCTGTGAAGAAATAAAAATAAAATGCCAAAAAAAAAAGAAAATCTAGCTAGAATACAAATTCAAAAGAACGAGACAAACATATGTGAAGAATATAAAAGAGTTTGAAATGAGTTAAACTCAATAGTAAGAAGGAAGAAAACAGAACATTGGTAAGCATTTTCAAAAGAGATGAAGCACGACTTATACGGGATGCAAAAGGAAATGTGGAAAATGATAAGAGGTCAAACAGCAGAGATGAAGGAATTGATAGTAGAAGTAAAACATATTGATACAAATACATGGACAACTTACCTAGAAAACCTGTATCAAACAGCTAATCATGAAGAACTGGAAAACCAGGATTAGAATCGGATGAGCAAACAGAAATTAAAGAGGAAGATAACGAACGCCTTAAAACAGATGAAAAATCGAAAAGCACCAGGGAAAGATGGAATAGCTAATGAACTTTTAAAATACGGAGGAGAGAGACTTCACAAAGAACTGAATATCCTGATAAGTAAAATAATAAATACAGGAAGAATTCCAGAAGAATGGAGTACCACTTAGATGATAGCGTTATTTAAGAAAAGTGATAGGGCAGACCCCAGTAATTATAGAGGGATTAATTTACGGAGCACTATACTGAAACTCCCAACAAAAATACTGATGAAGAAAATAATGGCGTGCATAAATATACCAGTTGAACAACAAGGATTTAGAAGGGGAAGATCATAACGATGCAGTTTTTGTGATAAAACAAATAGCGGAGAAATCATTAGAGTATAACAAGCGAGGGTTTTTCTGTTTTATATACCTAGAGAAAGCGTTTGATAGAATACAATTAAAAGACGTGATACACCTACTATATGACAAAAATTTACCACTGGATATTATAAAACTGATAGAAAACCTTTATGTACGAAATAAAATAGAAATGAAGTCAATGGAATAATAACAGAATCCATATAGAAGCAAACACAGGAATCAAGCAAGGAGATTCACTAAGCCCTCTACTGTTAAACATAACGCTGGATGCAATGATAAAATAAGTGAAGAAAAAAGAGGGTAAAAAATGGGCGATAAAGAGATAAAAATACTCTGTTACGCTGATGACACCGTGTTAGTAGCAGAGTGCGAAGACGACCTACAAAGATTACTGCACGAATTCAACATTAGCGCAAAAGAAATGAATATGAAAATATCAGCCCAAAAACAAAAAGCTTAGTAATATCCAAAGAACCAATAAGATGCCAATTGGACTTAGACAATAAAAGTAAATACCTGGGAATTAATCTATCAGCCGACAATAATATCGAAGAAGAGGTTAAAGACTAATAATTAAAGCCAGTAGAACGGCCGGATGCCTAAACGACACAATTTGGAAAAACAAATACCTTAGAGTGGAATCAAAGGACCGAATATATAAGTCATTTGACTGAAGTTATTAGACCAGTTATGACTTACACTGCCGAAACAAGACCAGATGCAAGCAAAATACAAAGATGTCTGGATACCAACAAAATGAAGATTTTAAGAAGGATTGCTGGAAAAGGACTACGGGACAGGGTAAGAAGTGAGGAAATCAGATGCATATGTGGGGTAGACAATATAAATACCTGGGTAAAGAATAGAAAAGAAGAGTGGAATCAACACATAAGCAGGATGTCTGAATCAAGGATAATAAGAATAGCCAGGGACAAGTCACCGTTAGGCCGAAGAAGTATAGGATGCCCAAGGAAAAGATGGAATGACAATTTAGGGACAGAATGAAAGGCACCGTTGAAGAAAAACAGGCAGTACTGCCTATATAAAAGAAAAAGTAGAAGAAGAAATTTTTTAGGTAGATTTTTGGTAGTATAATGTGCTTCTTTGGAGTTTTACTGAAGATTATTGTTTTCGTTTTAGTGGGAGAAAATTCTAGGCCAGTAGTGTTTGACCAATTCTCTAATTTCTAAATGACTAGTGGGTTAAGTGATTTAGCGATGTCATTGATTGCAATAAGGAAAAGTGCAACGAGTAGACCATTGAGGAATGTCGTTTAATTGGATTTTTGAGTCTAAAAGGACGTTATCTATTCGAATAAGTTTCGTCTATATAGGAAATTACTAATAAATTTTATGTTTCCTAGAATTGACCAACTTAATAGAATTCTTATATCTAATCTCCAAATGGCACGCGTTATACAATATAATAAAAGATAGCCATAAGCCAAACATACTTTATCACATCCAAATTACCCATGAATTACAGATTCAATATCCACTAGGTTGTCTAATGTAGATGTGGACTTTCTAAATCCACTTTGTATAAGGCTAGGTAGCTATAATATCAATAAGTCTAATACTATCTAGTATCTATCAAGTGGATAAACTGATTAATTGTAGCAAGTTTTATTCCATTCAGTTTTTTGACTAAGCTAATACTTTTCGAGTTATTTGAGAGTGAATATGTTCGTTTTTTAACAAAAAAATACACGTTTTTAGACGGTTTTACGCAAATAACACAATAAGTATTTTATCGAAAAAGGTATTCAATAAAAATATACTTTATAAAAAATTAAAAAAAAATGTCTGTATAAAATCTTTATACTCAGTAGAAGCAGAGTTGTAGCTAAAAAAGTAAGTTCTTATTCGTCAAATTCCAAATCGAATATTTCAACGTGAAATAACCAAAAAATAAAGCACATTTCTTTAAAAAAGCTTTGTTTTTGTTTTTAAAAAAGTTTCTAGCATTAAAGTAAGCACGTTACCCTGAAAATAAAGTTGATCCTTTTTTGTAAAAGATAGTTTTAAAAAAGCGTGAAAATCACCCTCTAAAAGGGAACTTGCATAACATTTTTATTTCGAAAGAGATGCTATAAATTTGCTAACTCATCGCAACCTTTTTAAAGTGTTTAAAAAGCTTTGCTTTTGTTTTTAAAAATGTTTCTAGCATAAAGTAAGCACGTTACGCTGAAAATAAAGTAGGTCCTTTTTTGTAAAAATAGTTTTAAAAAAGCGTGAAAATCACCCTCTAAAAGGGAACTTGCATAAAATTTTTATTTCGAAAGAGATGCTATAAATTTGCTATAAATCACAACAGCACACGATTTAAAAAGAAAAAAAGTAGTTTGTGTTTTTCGTTTGGCCCCTCAAGACGAATAAAATCAAATTATTGTTACCGCTTCACAAGTGACTTTACTTATGTATTGTTTATCATACACATGATCTGTAAATTTCATCGTAAATTTAGTTTTACAGTATTTTTTTTATTTTGAAAAAAATGCCTTTTTTTTTAAATAACTTGTGATACGAAATATCCCAAAGTTTAAAGGTTTTGGTTTTCTGAATATTTTGTTTTTCTGTAATACAAAAATTGGTTAAGATATGGCTGTTCCGAATTTGCATATACTCGTGATTAGTGACTCATTGAAGCCCTTTTAACTACAGCCTTTCAAAAATAAGCACTATGAACCGATGAAACTTACAGATCCTCTATAATAAGCATACATACGTAAAGTAACTTATGAAGCGCTACTGATTAATTTCATTTGAGATGCTAATTAGGAGGTGATTTTTAGATATTTTTTACAAAAAAAAAAAGGATCAACTTTATTTTGTGCGCAACTTGTTTACTTCTGATACTAGAAACTCAAAAAATAAAGCTTATTTTAAACTTTTTAAAAAAGTTATGATGAGTTTTCCCCGAAAAGTTCTTAATTTTTTGGTTATTTCATGTAGAAATATTCACTTTTGAATTTGACAAATAATAAGAACCTACTTTTCATTAGCTATAACTCTACTTTTACTGGGTCTACGACTTCATAATATGTCATATTTATATAAAACATTTTTTTCACTTTTTGATAAGCTGTATTTTGGCTATGAATGTTTTTTTGGTGAAATACTTCCTTTTTTAGTTATTTGCGAAAATCCGTCTAAAAACCTACTATTTTTTGAGAAATGAATATATTCACTCGCAAATAACTCGAAAAGTATTTACTTGTGAGGTCAAGAGTAGTGAAAAAAACCCTATAGTCAATTTATATTTTCAACATTTTTGCAGAAACAAAAAAAAAATTAATACAGATTAATATGATAGTGACTGCTGCGTTAAAATTTTGAATACGGGCCACGTGAAATAACCGCGTGTTCTTGGCTAGTTCCTTGAGTAGGGGGAATTTTACACTTCCCTCTAAGGTTAGTTCCAACAAATTTAAGCTAGGCGCGCCACTATACGGGCAGGTTTTAAAGACAACAAAATAATGCATAGGGTTTCGTATCTTTCCGTATTTATCAATCAACGCTTACAATCATAAAATGTATAAAAAGAATGTATGTGTACTTTGTACGCACGTAAGAAGTTATACTTCTATTATATGATTATATTATGATTATAAACGAAATTAATATACTTTTTATTTATATTTTATTTAAATATTAAACTTATTTATACTTACTACTTCTCAAACATTTTTATTAAAACAGTGCCAAAAATTAAAATAATAAAAGAATAAAAGACACACAAACACATTAAAAATGCCACAAATGATTTCTGAACATTAATTGTCGGAAATTTTTTTAACTAAATACGTATTTTCTGAAAATAAAATTATATAATAAATATACTTACAATCATAAAATGTATAAAAAAAAATAAAAAAATAAAGTACCTGTTGCTTTAAAAACTATTTAAAAGTCACTACAATTATAAACTTTTTTGTTTCTGTCCTCACAACAATAAAACTAATATATTATACATTTGTTTACTTTCATATTGAACAATTATTTATTATTGACAGATCATTTCAACACCCAATCAGAGCCCGTATAACGACTAATACCATACTGTCGGTGTGCGCATGCGCGCAGATTAATATAAATTCACCCTCAATCTCAATCGCGCCTAAAGAAGTATAACTTCAAAAAATAAGATATAAAAAAGAACATATAATAAAATAATAACAAAAAAATACCAAAAAAAATAGAAGTAAAAAAAGTGATTACCACAAATTAAAATATACATGGTGTCCCAAAAGTAGTGGAACGGTCGAATATCTCGCGAACTAAACATCGGATCAAAGAACTGAAAAATACGTGTTCAATCATTTTCAAAAATCTATCCAATGACACCAAACACCAACCCCCACTACACCCCCTGGAGGTGGGGTGGAGGGTAACTTTAAAATCTCAAATGGAAACCCCTAGTTTTTCTTATAGATTTGGATTCGTTACGTAAAAGTAAGCAACTTTTATTCAAGACATTTTTTCAAACTGTGGATAGATGGCGCTATAATTGAGAAAAACGATTTATCCTGATACCATAGGTAAATTATAGAAACGGTCTAATATCTCGAGAAATACACTTCCAAATGAAAAACCAAAAAAAAAGATTTTTAATACTTTTCGAAAACCTATCGAATAACACTAAACATGACCCTCCAACCCACCCCCTGGAGGAGGGGTGGGGAGTAACTTTAAAATCTTAAATAGCAACCCCCACTTTTTATTACAGATTCGGATTCGTCATGAAAAATTAAGCAACATTTATTTGAAACATTTTTTAGAATTGTTGATAGATGGCGCTTTAATTGGAAAAATACGATTTATTAGCGCCATCTATCAGCAATTTTAAAAAATGTTTCGAATAAATGTAGCTTAATTTTTCATGACGAATTCGAATCTGCAATAAAAAGTGGGGGTTGCTATTTAAGATTTTAAATTTACTCCCCACCCCGTCTCCAGGGGGTGGGTTGGAGGGTAATTTTTGGTGTTTATCGATAGGTTTTCGAAAAATATTAAAATCTTGTTTTTGGTTTCTCATTTGGAAGTGTATTTCTCGAGATATTAGACCGTTTCTATAATTTACCTATGGTATCAGGATAAATCGTTTTTCCCAATTATAGCGCCATCTATCCACAGTTCGAAAAAATGTCTTGAATAAAAGTTGCTTACTTTTACGTAATGAATCCAAATCTGCAAGAAAAACTAGGGGTTTCCATTTGAGATTTCAAAGTTACCCCGCACCCCACCTCCAGGGGGTGTAGTGGGGGTTGGTGTTTGGTGTCATTGGATAGATTTCTGAAAATTATTGAACACGTATTTTTCAGTTTTTCGATCCGATGTTTAGTTCGCGAAATATTCGACCGTTCCACTACTTTTGGGACACCCTATATAATAAAAAATATAATATAATAATATATTGTATCAAAAAAAATATTGTAGTACTTACGCTATGAAATAAGAAATTTATGACTATGAATCTGTAATCAATCACAAACAAGTCTGGCTAATTGGCTCTGCCAAAGCCATTTTTCAAGCAAAAAAACCAATAATTTAATTTCTTCGTTAATTAATTTTAACATATCTGCCGGGATATTATCAGGGCCAACAGCTTTCCTGTTCTTTGCCAACTTTATAGCATACAGTACTTCTACCTTGAGTATTTCTGGTTCTTCCTCTTCACCTTTCATTTTTGTATGTATGCCAAGTTGTCATTTATCATCATTTTTCCTCTCGAGTCTTCAATTGTATGAGTTTTATTATTATAGAGGCCAGCTACTTTTTGGCTTTTTTTTAACGTGTCATGTTTGTATTCTTACTCTACCATTTCAATGCATTTATCCTCCATCCACTTTTCTGAACTGACTAAGAAAATGGATGTCATTGTTGTACTTGTACTGGTCATTAATGAATGAATGCATGATATAAATATATGATGCTTATTAATTAATTCCACATTTAATCTACCACGTCTTTATTGACCACGCTATCTCCACTGGAGGCTGCCACGAGCTCGCGATCCTTTGCAACCTGTAAAATGCAACCAATTTTACACTAGAAAGTATTATCTAAGGGGTTCGGACAAATAATCCCCGGACAATTAATGCCCGACCAAAAATCCCCACAAATTGTTTTGGGCAAATTATCCCCGCAAAAAATTACAGACAAAAAATCCCCAACAAATATTTGCTGCCGAATAGCTCTCTAAAAGTTTTCCAATCTCCATGAAACTGCTTTTCATCACAAAAATAATGATTAGCCATTATAAGCAATAATTTATTATAAGCGATAAAGATTAAGCATGAATTTTAATTTCGATTACAATTTCGAATTCCAATTCCATGCCGATAATTATAATAACGGCGTAAATTGGAATTAAAGTTTATCGAAATTTACAATTTACTCCGATATTATAAAAAATTCAGACTTGTCGCTATGATATGTAATATCTAGTAGATTATTTTTTTTTTGCATTTGAGTAATATTATATTTTTGTGTGTCCTTTACAAAAGAAACATGTTTTTCTGCATTACAATTTTTTTACAAGGGTTTCAGGACCGAAGTTATCATTACGAATAGGCAAGGTTTTGAACATAGTTATTCAAAGCAAGTGAGCAAAAGATTTAAACGAATAATTACAACATGATTCCTACAGCCTTAGCTCATTCCCCATATCTTCCACGATTTTTGAAAAAAACTCTTTTGACATGTAAAATTTGAAGTTTTCAGCATGGAATTGGAATTCGAAATTTGGTAATCGAAATTACAATTCATGCTTAATCTTGCTAATGCTAATCATTATTTTCGTACCGAAAAGCGGTTTCATGGCGATTGCTATAACTCTCATGCACTGAGGCTGAAAAACATTTGAGTCGATTGCATTCGCGGAAAAACTTTTATAGAACTATTCGGCAGTAAATATTTCTTGGGGATTTTTTCTCCGGAATTTTTTGTGGGGATATTTTGCCGAAACAAATTTATGGGGATTATTTGTGCGGGATTTATTGTGGGAATTTTTTGTCCAGGGATAATTTGTGGGGATTTTTTGTCTGGGATTATTTCTGTGGCTTGGTTCTAAAAGGGCCAATGTCAATATTTCACTTTTTTGTACAGCTTTATTTAAAATTTAATATTGACAAAACAAAACGCAAAAAATTGATTTTGGATATTTTAACACCAAGCCACAGTATGTAACTTTGTGTTAAAATGACCAATGTCAATTTTTTTGCTCTTTGTTTTGCCAATATTAAATTTTAAATAAAGCTGTACCAAAAAGTGAAATATTGACATTGGCCCTTTTAGAACCAAGCCACAGTTTTGTCATAGCTTTGTATCCAAAGGTCAACTTATAACGAGCATTACTTGTGTACTATAGCAATAATATCATATTTTTTTATTCTAATGAATAATGGCAATCGATTTTTATTATTTGCCGAAATATACAGATACATATACACTATTAAAAAAATATTTGCTGATTGAGGCACTTTTTTTCTTTATTTTCGTATTTCCTTTTTTTCAATAACTACAGTTTCCTGCTTTGCAAATGTGACTTATATGAAAATATTCTATCAAATTATAATAAAAATTTACTTTTTTTTTAATTTAATTTAAAGTAACTCATTCCGTTACCTTGCTATTCGGCTATAGTACTGCCCCTATCGGTAATGGAATATACATTAATTTGCACAAATTTTCTTACAGGACTCCTCGACCAGACTACTATGACAGTAGAGCAGCAGCACAACCCGTGATATTTAGTTCTTGTGCCGCTGCAAATACGGAAGCAGGCGCAATTCAACCAATCGATCACAATTATTCGGGAGAATTAGTTAGGGAATTTCATAGGACAAAGCAGAAACTACAAGAGGCGCTCGTGCAACGGGAAAAGGAGCGGGAAGAACTAATTAAGCAGATAAACAGTGATAATCAGAAATTTAGTGGAGACAGGTAAGTGAATCAAAGTAAAGTTCATATTACCTTGTTTCAGTGCGTCAACGATAAAATGTCGAAATATACTAACCTAGAATGACAATTGTAATTTTACCCCTTGACGTGAAAGTATGCAAGTACCGTCAACTAATAGGGCTTTTCATTCACAGTCATTTGTTTCGAGCTTCTGTCATATGTTGTATAATTCGTGTATATTAATATTATACACGGATTATACGACATTTGACAGAAGCTCGAAACAAATGGCAATCGATGAAAAGCCCTGTATATAATTTTCTGAGTTCTATGAGTAATAGAACCCACCCACCCACTTTACAATCCTGTGTGGGGATTTTAATGCAAAATTAGGCCTTAAAGAAGACGAAGCAGAGGAATCACTAGGAAATTTTGGAACTCTAGGTAGAAATGAGCGGGAAGAAACACTCTTAGGTTTTTTGCTACAGAATAACTTGTTCCAAATGAACAGTTTTTTCGTTAAAAACTACATAGAAGGTGGACGTGGCAAATTCCTGATGGTAAAACAAGAAATGAAATAGATTACATTATCAGCGACAAAAAACAGATTATCACAGACGTGAGCGTCCTTAATAAATTTACTACAGGAAGTGACCATCGAATGGTAAGAGCCACAATAAAAATAGACGTCAAAAAAGAACGAAATCGTTTGATAAAAAAGAAAACCTTGCAAGCCTGGACGCCCCCATTAAATATTGATAAATACCAACACCATATAAACGCTGCTTTGGAAAGAAATACAACTTCAGATGAAAGTATAAATAACTTAAATGAAAACATAATTAGAGTCATTGAAGAAAGTCGACGAAAAAACTGCCCAAAAAAGAAGAGAGATGAAAAAATAAGCCCAGAAACTAGAGAACTAATCAAAACGCGAAGTAAAATGAGAGGAAGCGAAAATACTGAAAAAAGTGCGTTAAGAGACATCAACAAGAAAGTGTCAAAGGAAATCAGAGAAGATCTAAGGAAGTTTAAAACTCAAAGCATCCAGAAAACCATAGAAGAAAATAAAAGTTTGAAAGTTTTACGAAGGAAATTGACCAACGGAAAATGCGAAATACATAAATTAAAAAATAAAAACAGCGAAATAACATCAAGCAGAGAAGATTTACCAAATATCGTAGAAGAATTTTATTTGGAACTATATAGGAGCCAATGGCTGAATCAAAATAATCTGAGGGAAGCGGTTTCAAAGAAAATAATAAACCAAGGCTCCGAAATACTACCAGAGATAACCACTAGTGAAATCCATCAAGCACTGAGAAAAATGAAAAATGGAAAAGCACCAGGTGAAGATGGAGTCGTAATAGAGGCCATTAAAAACGGAGGCCACATTCTTATAGGTAAAATAAAACATCTCTTCAACTTATGCCTTCATCAAAAGTCGATACCTGAAAAATGGAAAAACGCAGTAACAATACTTTTGCATAAGAAGGGAGATAAGACAGACTCAGAACATTACAGACCCATTAGCCTGCTAAACCACTTATACAAACTCTTTACAAAAGTAGTGACATCAAGAGTAGAAAAGAAGCTAGATTTTTACCAGCCAAAAAACAAGCTGGATTTCGATCAAACTTTGGGACAAACGACCATCTGCAGGCAGTAAAGTTACTAATTAGAAGTCAATAGAATATAATAAACCCCTTGTCCTAGCATTCGTGGATTTTCATAAAGCCTTTGACACGATAGAGCTGTCAGAACATCGACCATCAGAGCGGAATGCCGCTTTGACTACCGTTACAGTACACTCATCTATAATATTTATAAAGAGGCAACAATGAGTGTTAAGTTACATGATAAAACAAAACAAATAAGCATAGAACGCGGCGTAAGACAAGGCGACACACTCTCTCCAAAACTATTCATAACTGTTCTGGAATATGCCTTTAAGATGCTCAACTGGGACAATAAAGGGATCACAATAGATGGAGAAAAGCTAAATCATCTTCGTTTTGCAGGTGACATAGTCCTTATAATTGATGACCTAGGAGAAGTAAAGAAAATGCTAAATGAGTTAGACGCTACCTGCTGGAAAATAGGCCTGAAAATGAACTTTTCTAAAACTAAATTTATGACTAATCTGATTCCTAGCGGACAGCTGATTATACGTGAACAAGAAGTGGAAAAGTACATTTACTTGGGTCATGAAATTAGAATTGGCAGAGATAACCAAACATGCGAAATAAAAAGAAGGTTAACTCTGGCTTGGGCAGCCTACGGAGCTCTGAGGGACATATTTAGGAGCAGTATACCGATCGGTTTAAAAAGACAAGTGTTTGACCAATGTGTGCTGTCGGTAATGACATATGGAGCAGAGACACTGACTCTAACCAAGGCAACAGCGTCGAAAATGCGGGTTGCTCAAAGGCGCATGGAAAGATCCATGCTGGGCGTAACCCTACGGGATAAAATAAGAAATGAAGATCTCAGACAAACAACCGATATCGCAGATGTTGTAGAACGTATCACCAGGCATAAATGGAACTGGGCAGGACACGTCGCCAGGCTGAAAGATTCAAGATGGACACGAAAGCTGATGGAATGGATACCAAGATAAGATAAACGCAGTAGAGGAAGACCGCCTACACGATGGACAGATGATATCAGGCGGATTAGTAAAAACTGGCAACAATCAGCACAAAACCGTGAACTGTGGAAACAATTGGGGGAGACCTGTGTTCAGCAGTAGACGTGAATTGGTTGGATGATGATAAGTAATAATCACGATACTGAGAATTCAACAAACTACGATGCACTGAAAGAAAGGTTTGGTATAAACTTTACATAGCTTTTGATTTTTATGGTTTTCTAAGTCTATAATTAGAGTTTTCTTCTATTTTTATCTATCTTCTTAAATAAATTCTGGATAGTTTAACTATAGCTCATCATTATTATTCTTTTTGCCATTCTCCCTATGCTGAGTCGGCTTCCCTAATTGCATTTTTCTATAAGATTCTATCTTGTGTCATATCAACATCAATGCCCTTTACCGACAAGTCCTGCCTAAGCGTCTCCCCAGACCTTCTTTGGTCTTCCTCTTCTTCTTTTTCCAGGAACTCGCAGTTCAGCAATTCTTCATATTGGGTGATTAACGTCTCGGCGTTGAAAATGATCAAACCAACTTAACCTATGCTCCCTCATTTTGGCATCAATTGGTGCCACACCTAGACTTTCCTAATATACTCATTCCTAATTTTATCCTCTTTTGTTACTTCTCATCCATTTAAGCATTCTCATTTTCGCCACAACTTCATTGTAATTTTTCTGTCACAGCACACCACTCGCTTCCTTCCACTTCATCCATCCAACCCTAATTCTATTGTATGCATCTCCATCTATTTCTCCATTACTAATACCGCTCCTAGGTATTTAAAACTCTCACTTTTCACAATAATTTCACCATCCAAAGATATCATTTTATTTGTAGTAACTCTTATCTTTGAACGAACGTTCCAAATATTCCGTCTTTGTCCTACTAAGTTTTAAACCTTTTTCCTCAAGAACCTCCACTGTTCCAGTATAATAACCCTGGCCCTGATTCTAATTCATCTCGACAGTCGCAATTTCATTTCGACACCGCCATGACAGCAACTGGGGATATTAACCTTATCATGTTGAGACTGCTCAGAATTTGGGTTGGCGCTTCCGTTTCTTGGATTTTGTTGATAGTCTGGGAAAATTATCGAAATAATACCATTTTTGGGAAAAATTATTTACCAGCTATTTTATTGCTAAAATCGAATCTTAAGATTGCATATATTAGTAATATGGGGTATGACAAGTCCGCAGAAAGTGTGTTATTTTATTTATAAACAAATTAGCACTCCTAAATCTTCTTTTTTTTTCAATTAGTGGTCTGTAACTCCTATAATTTTTCCTTTGAGCCAAAAACACTCAAATAAAAATTCACCGTAATTTAGTTCTGCACAAAGTTATTTTTTTTCCGATTTCCTTCAACAAAAATTTTACTCAGAAAATCCGAGTTTTCCCAAAAAATCTGCCATTTTCAATTAAAATTTTAGGGAAGTACCTAATTATTTATCAATAATTAAATAATTGAAGACATGAAAGATTTATTATAGTAGATTATACAGAGGGGCTAAATTATGGAATAAATTCATTTCTTTAAAACGGACGATTTTGGAGCAAAATCCCGAAAGAGGTCGATTTTTATTTTTAAATTACAATTTTTTGGCATATATTTCATACTAGTGACGTCATCCATCTGAGCGTGATGACGTAATCGATAATTTTGTTAATGGGAATAGGGGTCGTGTGGTAGGTCATTTGAAAGGGCGTTTAATTCTCTATTCAGTAATATAAACATTAATATCATCAGGTATTTATACAGGGTTGCCAAAAAAAAATTTTGAATTAAATTAATTGGCGCAAAAAGAAAAATGTATGTAATTTATTTAACTCAAAATACATTGTACTGCTGTCAGAAAATAGAAAAAAAGGTTTATTTCACAAATAAACATTTCTTTTCGCTTAAATTAAATCACAAACAGCCTCCCTCCTACCTATTGGCAGTTTAAACTTTTAATTTAAGCTAAAAGCAATGTTTATTTGCAAAATAAACATTTTTTTCTATTTTCTGACAGCAATAGAACGTATTTTGAGTTAAATAAATTACATGCATTCTTCTTCTTGCGTCAATTAATTTAATTCAAAATTTTTTTTGGCCTCCCTGTATAAATATTGATATTAATGTTTATAATACTGAATAGAGAATTGAACGCCTTTGTAAATGAGCTACAACACGAACCCATATTCCTATTTAAAAAAATAATTACGTCATCACGCTCGGATGGATGACGTCACTAGTTTGAAATATATGCCAAGAAATTTAATTTAAAAATAAAAATCGACCTGTTTCGGGATTTTTCTCTAAAATCGTCCATTTTAGAGAAAATGAATTTATTCCATAATTTAGCCCCTCTCTGTATATCAGGAGACCGGCGACAATCTAACCAATAGTTTAGCAATAATTAAAATGTTAATTAAAAAATTTCGGTCGAAATAATAACCAGAAAGATTATGATACACCAGAATAACTATGATTTTCATATAAAAAAGCACTATACCTATTCAACGTACCTTACAGGATTGAAATTGGACCATTTGAGCGGTCTCAGGAATGTTATAAAGAAACAATTTTTTGGCTTATAAACAAATAAAACCCCTCAGAAAATATTAGATTAAATTAAATTAAGTTAACGCTATTCAAAAGAGCACGGCTTCTGTGTCCTTTTCGAAGAAAAACAAATTGAATTGCGAGGAGTGATTCCAGGTATAACCGGTCAAATTTGACCGGCATTTGCGACAGAGTTATAAACAACAGGATTTTAATCTTTGAACCATTAGATACCTTTTAATTCCGGTCCTCTTTGTACATACAAATTTTCATATCTTCAAGACACTCATAACAAAAAAGATTTATGTCACTGTCACCAAATTATTTAATTATTGATAAATAATTACTTCCCTCAAATTTTAGTTGAAAATTAAAGATTTTGTTTGGAAAACCCGAATTTTCCGAAGAAAATTTCCGTCGAAGGAAATTGGAATAAATTATCAATGTGCAGAATTAAATTACTGTCAATTTTTATGTGAGTGTTTTGGTTTAAAGTTAAAATTTTCGGAGTTATAGAGCAATAATAAAAAAAAAGATTTCGGAGCGCTAATTTGTTTATAAACAAAATAGCACACTTTCTGTGGACTTTGCACAGCTATATTACTAATATAGGAAATCTTAAGATTTGATTTCAGCATGTCCAGCAATAAAATAGCTGGTAATTAATTTTCCTTGTTTTTTACTAATTTTCCCAGATTATTACCTCACATCTTTCATTGAGTTGATGATTCATGTTGTGGACATTCTCAATTATTATATTTCTAATTTAATACTATTCTATCTAATTCCTCAAAACAAGCAAATTTCAATTAAAACCAGCTATATTATAATACCTTTTGATTTAGTTTTCCTTGCAAGAAATAAACAAAACACATCTAAACTAAACCTAACCTCGCTTTTGGCCATTCATTCATCTCCGTGTCAAACAGTGATATGGGAGAATATCACTGGTGTCAAATAATTTCGACAGTCGCCATATTGAAAGCGACTTGTTTTTGGTCGAAATTTGATTTAGAATCAGGGCCCCTATTTCACATGGGACTATAGGCAACACACAAAACACATTTGTTACAGTGGTTTCCTATCTAGCAGGTTTCAGTTTTGTACAGATCAACCTAAGTAAACCTAAATCCTTTTAATTTGTAATACCTTAAAAACATATTATAATGGCTGAAAGATATACATAAACCTAATTTGTTTATTTGGTTATGAAGAAAGCCACGAACAATTTGTATCTTATCGGTTAATGGATTGAGTTCGCGTCAACAGAACGTGCACATTGCATTTTAATAAATTTATTGCAGTATGTATTAGTTTTCTCGAAATTTCGAGAATTTTCCTTTTTATCATACAAATGAGCGGCTTTCACCTTGCCATTACCTCTTGAACGAATTCGTTAACATTGACATACATAATTAGCCGCAATTTCAAGGTTATGTGTACTCGTATACCAGTCCTGTGATTTCGACAAAACAATTTTTCTGTGAAAATGTATAATATAATTTTCTTATAAAATTTAGTTTGTTAATATTTTTTTTAAATTCGCTTATTATTATACGGTATGTTTGCGTTAATAGTTGTTTAGAAAGGAATATTTACAGACATTTATACTTTGGTGGCTTAATACTATGATAGATCGTAAAGAAGAATCTAGAATTGGAATATTATGTTGAGATGGACATGAATATGGCCATAAACTTTCTCTATATCGTTCTTTTTACTTTTACTGATAATAAAGGCATAGACAGAAATGATCAAATCGAGTAAACCAGAAAACACAAATGCTTATGGGGAAGCTATAAACAGCTATAAACTGCCCTCTTTTGACAAACGTTGGAACTGTAAAGGCTGGATTTTGTCAACTCTAATTTTCAATCTCTGCTCTGAAAGAATATTTAGCGAAACTTTGCATGAAACCGAAAAGGACATTCTACTAAACGGGTAACAGTTCAACAAATTAAGATATGCAGATAACACAGTAGTATTTGTGGACAACCTAGAATACCTGCAAGTTCTTATGAACAAAATCACGTATTACATTCAACAATGTGGACTCGATATACATATACGTATATAAGACAAAGCCCATAATAATTTGCGCCAGAAAACGATAACAGGTGAACTCTACGTCAACCAAACCCCAGTAGGAAGAGTGACGCCGCACTACAACTACCTTAGCACCATAATAAATGAAGAATGGACCAACAACCACGAAAGAAAAGGGCGCTTAGGAAAAGATAGACCCACCTTCAACCGAACGAGGGCCTTATTCAAGAGGACCAAGACAACCTCTGTCTTGGTATAAAAGTAAGGGTAAAAACATGCCGAAGATACATGGATGAGCGCGGTGTAGGTTGCGATCGCGGTCGCTCCATCGATATCAAAACAAACCTTCATTTTCTTATGAGGTCGCACATACCAAAGTAGTTCATAGAAATAAGGAAAAAAATATCCTGTTGGTGACACAACCCCCTCCAGGCCGAAACCAATTTTTTTGAGTAGTATGGACATCTATATTAACAACCTATATGTTTCCTGCAGCCGATTTTGATGATATACATAGTTATAAACAAATGAAGATCAAAAAACGGTAAATTTTCGCTTTTTTCGTCTATAACCAAAAAGTTAAGTATTTTAAACAAATTTGAGAGTGAGAAACTCATAAATCTTATAAAAACTTCAATATGGCGTTACTTGCATATGTCTATCCTTATTGGTTGCTTAGAAAATTGCAAAATAAATCATAAATTTTGAGTTTTTATAAATATTCATAACTTATGTAAAAATTAACTTAGAACGTTCTTATTGCACGGAATACTGAGACTTCTGGTGCTTAAGTCATACCCTAAATTTCAAAGCAATTGGTCAAATAGTTTGATCAAATTGATCAAAAATTGATCAAATAGTAAAAAGTATTTAATTTGTTTATCCCAAATTAATTTTTTTTGCAACGCTATAAGTCAGAAAATGACGAAGTTACACTAATACTTTGGATAGTTTATGAAAGAAGAAGATTTATAATATTATTTTAATTAAAAAAAAATGACAAAAAATAATTGTAAATACTGCAACATTATTTTGCAAAAACATGTGAATTAAAAAAAGGGGGGCCAACTTCGTCCCTAATTGTCCTAGGACAATTGTTTTTCTTTCTAAATATGTATAAAATTTCAGTATTTCAAAATATGAAAATAGCTATTTGTATAACAAGGGAGGAAAGTGCTACTTTTCCTCCCGAGAATGAAGTTTAGTAATCATTCAAGGGAGGAAAAGGCACTTTACTCCCATGTTATACATATGGTTTTTCCACCTTCCTCAAATAACAAGTCATTTTTTCATTTTTACTTAATTTATTTATGTAACTAACCAACAAAATTTATTAGAACTAAAACTAACAAGTAGGTACAATATAACTGTCAACTGTCAAATTATTAATGTAAACATTGTTAAATCAGAATAACAATTTACTGTTTTTACCGTTCTGCAAAATACAGAGTGTTTTTAAATAAACGTTAAAATGCATAGATACTTTTCCTCCCTAGGGAAGAAAAGTACAACTTTGCTCCCTACAATCAGGTCCGGAAAAGTATACTTTCGGTAGAGGTAGCTGGAAAAATAATTTTTCTACGGGTAACGGTTAAAAAGTTATTCTAATTATTTATTAAGTACGCAAAAAATCGACGTGTTTTTGCAAAATAATTTTACACTGTTTAAAATTACTTTTTGTCATTTTTTTTTATTAAGTCGATAGTATAAATGTTCTTCTTCCATAAACTGTCAGAAGTCTTACTGTAACCTCCTAATTTTTGTGGCTTATAGTGTTGCAAAAAAAAATGAATTTGGGATAAACAACTTAACTAACTTTTAAACTATGTGACCAATTGCTTTGAAATTTAAAATATAATTTAAACAATAGATGTCTCAGCAATTCGTGTAATAAGAAGGTTCTAAGTTAATTTTTATATAAGTTATGAATATTTATAAAAACTCAAAATTTATGATTTATTTTGCAATTTTCTAAGCAACCAATAAGGATAAATATATTCAGCGAACGGCATATTGAAATTTTTAGACGGTTTATGAGTTTCTTACTCTCAAATTTGTTTAAAATGCTTAACTTTTTGGTTATAGACGAAAAAAGCGAAAATTTACCGTTTTTTTATCTTCATTTGTTTATAACTATGTATATCATCAAAATCGGCTGCAGGAAACATAAAGGTTATTAATATAGATGTCCATACTACTCAAAAAATTTGGTTTCGGCCTGGAGGGGGATGTGTCACGAGAAAAATCTTATTTCTCTGGACTAAAGATGTATCACCCGTTCACCCTCGCGACCTTGCATAGCGGTTTACAGCTATGTCGATGCCAAAACAGGATACGGAAAGTATCTTCGGTATGTTCTGCCCGTCATCGATGTAAACCTCGACCACGATCGCGACCTACACCGCGCTCATCCATGTATCTTCGGCATGTTTTTACCGTAAAATTGTGCGATGATACGTCTTTTCAGTCCTTTGAAATATGCCTTTTTGCGATGTTGCTGTATCGGAGAATGCTTAAGATTCCGTGGACCGACCTAGTTACAAATGAGGAGGTTCACAGAAGCATGAAGAAGAACCGACAGGTACTGCCCACTATCAAATCTTGAAAGTTGCAATACTTCGAATACATAATATGAAATGAATTCAGATATGAAGTCCTATAAGTTATCCTGCAAGGAGAAATATTTTGGAAAGCGTGGTTCAGGAAGTAGAAGAACATCTTGGTTAAAGAACCTCTGAACCTGGTTCATCACAACATCTGTGAAGCTTTTCCCTGCAGATAGAGATTGCCATGATGATCGCCAACATTCGTCACAGATAGGCACATCAACAAGAAGTCTGTTGTCCCATATTTATAAAACGTTTAGAACAAAAATTAGTTTTCTATCAGCCTAAGGAGAAAACTGGGCTTAGGGCAGGCTATAGAACCAATGATCACCTACAAGCACTAAAAATACTGATTTAAAAATGTTTTGAGTATAATAAACCCTTCATGTTGATATTCGTCGACTTCAAAAAAGCTTTTGATACCTCGAGACAGCTACATATAACTGAGAAATTTGATCTCACACTTCTGATTCTAGAGTTGCAACCGGAACTACTGTTCTAAAGTCGTCGAAATAGTACAAGCGATGTATTATTCGACGCGCCTTAGCAAGACGAGAACAAATTTATGCTTCTGTTTTTATATCGCCTTCGGTTAAAAAGTTGTAGTAACACTTTAAGTCGCAGAAATAGTACATGTGATATATCAATCAAGGCGATTTGAAAAGCCGAGCTTGAATATGTAGTTTCGATTAAAAATTCATGACCGGAGTTTGTAAAAATGACTCAAAATAAGGAAAATCGTATATCAAACCTCGCCGGTTCTACTTCCAGTCAAGTTGGGTTAATACCTAGGAGTCCAGTTGCTTGTTATAATTGAAAACGCCCATGTATTAATTTTCGAATGATAGAATTCATATAAATACAAAATCTAATTAAATATTCATCGTTTACTGATTTAGTACGATATCATTCAAAAGAAAAACAAAGAACATTCCCACGCATTATAATTCATTATAATTTTTCTGCGCATTACACGGTTTCCTTATATAAAGATGAAAGGAAAACCGATTCCTACGTAATAGCAAACGTTGATATAATCTCATTATACAGAATGAACTTATTTGTCGAAACTAACTGCCGATTTCATATCGGTATTCAAGGTGGTTTGTTATTTATTGTTATTTTAAATTAGGCTTGACTAGCAGAACTTTTGCGACGACAATCACGTCAAGTTGAAAATTTAAAGATTCATAGGGAGGTTAAAATAAAACTGTAGAATATGATGGTTCTAAAAAAACAAACAGGCGTTAGCCACTCACCCAGTCTCAATAATCACTTGACAGTTTCGAAGGCAGCAAGTCTGTCGCATTGTAAGAAAAGTGTCTCATTACATTGCCCTATTACATCCTCAGTACACAGAAGAAATAAACATGAGAATCGGACAAGCTAGGGCAACATTTAACAAGATGAGAAAAGTATTATGCAGTAGAGATCTTAGTTTGCAACTCAAAATAAGAATACTACGTTCATATGTGTTTTCGGTGCTGCTGTATGGGGTGGAGGCCTGGACCTTAAAGAAAGAAATAAGCGATCGACTTGAAGCATTCGAGATGTGGACCTACCGAAGAATATTAAAAATAAGTTGGGTAGACCGAATAACAAATGTTGAGGTCCTCAGAAAGATGAAAAAGGAAATCATGAATACGATTAAGATAAGAAAGTTACAATATCTCGTTATGAGAGGGGATAAATATGTATTGCTGCAAACCGTAATGCAGGGAAAAATACAGGGAAAACGAAGTATTGGAAGAAGACACATCTCCCGGCTCAACAATCTGAGAAAGTGGTATAATAGGGAACTTGCATAATTTTTTAAATATTAAAATGATATTAAAAAACATAAGGTAACATGATCTTAAAACGCTTGCATGCGAAAAAAACAAATATTTTTAACCCGTACGCTAATTACGACGCTTTGAAAATGCTATAAAATTCAAATATCTTAGGAGGCTCTTGAACGTCCTTCTATTGGTCCGACGTCACGGGCCACGGGCTAGCAGTCGGAAACAACGCGATTAGGGTAGGTATCACGGGTATATTACATTTTAATCGTCTTTAATGGAAAATTCCTAGGTATTATTTATGTTCATCTTATATATTGTAATATAGTTCCCCAATCAGCTTAGTTTTAAACTGAATTGATAAAGTTGAGTGCTACTTTGTAAAGAGTTTAAAACGCATAATATGACGGACGAGGGTAAGTCTGACAACTTACCTACCGTTGATGTCTTCATGGTGGCAACTTTTATAAAAAGTAGTGAAAGCTATTCTATTGGAGAAATGCGAGGTGTCAAGGCAAATAAGTAAGCGTTATTAATAAGCATGTTTAAACCGTTTATAACAATAGTTTGGTACCATATATATTATAGTATACGGTTTACCCCGTGAGTTTGATCTACCTACCTCTAATCGAAGGATTTCGTATATCCTGGAAAAGATTATGGTGTAATTTGCATTATAATAAATAAAGATTATATTTTATTGTAATGTTTATTAGTACCTACTAGAGCCTTTCATTATTGTGTTCAAAGCTTTCTGAGAAAAGATTATGGTGATTAGCAGACGTACCGATAGAACGTGTACATAGCCCACAAAATCCTTCTTTACAAAGTTAATAATACGCATAAATAAGAAGAATCATTATTGTAATTTTACAAGTTAATATCTTTATCATCTCAGCTTATACTTACACCGCATCCCTCGGTAGACCGCAAGCTATAGTAGAAACCCGACTGTAGACCGCATACTATAGCAGCACCAATACTTTTTAGTTACTCTTACTTTTATTACTAAAAGTTTTGTTTATTTTTAAGTTACTTGTTTCTTCTTTGTTCTTCAACACAAGAAACGACAAAAGTAATTTCATAAAAAAGAACTTTTTGATACATGTCAACAGAGATAAAATGTTAATATTTTGCCTGTCACAGAAAAAATCATTTTTGCCACAGAGTAAAAAAAGATATTTCAACTATATTATTTATCTATGGGCAAACTGCATTAAATGCAATAGCCCACCGAACAGGCAAACGATACGAGTGGCCTATGACGTCAGACCCCAGCTCTCGCTTTTGAAGTTGTTTGAAACGGAAATTTTAGGCGCGGAACTTTGATCATATGTTGTACGTACACTATTCATTGTTCAGACGTAATATTTTGAATATAACATTTTAAAACATAAATTAACAATTTTATGCAAAAAAAATTTTTAGTGCAAGTTCCCTATTGCAGTTCCGTCGACTTGTTTAGAGCTGCAATCTCAAAAGTGAAAATAGCTGTGATGATTACCAACCTCCTTAGAGGAGACGATACCTAAAGAAGAAGAAGAATTACATCATCGGTTTATACAGATGCCCAGAAACGTAGTAAATTAAAATAAGGTGCAAAATAATTTCTGCCAAACTTCAAGATTTTCGAGGGTCTTTGGAGCGATAGATTGCACCCGTCTCAGCAAGACCGTTTCACACTTTGCTCTTCCTGTTAGTGATTTATTAAATAGATGTTTTCCTTGGAGGTAAATTGGTAGACGGGGAACAATGCAGTGGGCCCAAAGATTTCCAGAACTTACATCATTTAATTTTTTCGTATGGGGTTATTTAAAATCAAAAGTTTACATCGATCATCCACAAAAAGATTGAAAAATAGAATTAGATAGAAAATTCGTAATATATCTTTAGAATTGATCTACAATCTTTAAGACGGTTGTTGTCGTCGGTTCAATTACTGCCTAGAGGCAATTTAAACATTTAATTGAAGCGAAAAGCAATTTTTATGTGTCTAATTAGCATTTTTTCTGTTTTTTGACAGCAGTAAAATGTATTTTGTATTAACTAAATTACATACATACTTTTTGTTGTGTAATTTAATATCAAAAATTAAAAAATTTTCCTCATACTGTAGAAAAAATTATACGCCTGGATTCCGCTTACCAAAAAAAAGTTCATTAATAGCAAGCTGACAATTTGTTAATAGCTTAACGGTGTCTAGTCGCACAAACTTTGATGAAGGGGAACACTGGAACAGGGGAAGTTTTAATTATGGAACAGGTTACAGGTTTCGAACGTCAAACTACGAAAACGTCTCATGTATTTTGTCGGACATAACTTCCAATTGATTTGTTACCCTTTCATTAAACTCTCATGCAAAAATCAGACTGCTATTTATCACCAACATAATTCCTGTCATTTGAAATGTTCTACATGTCGGACTTATTAAAACGCCTAAAATATTTGTCGGATAAAATATTTTTCATATATTATATAAAGTTTGCTATTGAATAAACTTAAAAACAACCTACTAGTTTTCACAATTATAAACTTGTCAGGACGACACGTTCCACAATTAAAACTTCCCCTGTTCCAGTGTTCCCATACATCAAAATTTGTCCGACTAGACACCGTTAAGCTATTAACAAATTTTCAGCTTGCTAGTAATCAACTTTTTCTTGGTACGCTGGATTCAGCCTATTGTGTTACTGTTTAGACTTATTGAACAACCCCTATTCTGATTTAAAATAATCATCGATTATGCCATCATTATTCCTTGTACGCTTATATCGAGATATGCCCAACGACAGCGTAATTCATGTCATAATGGGATCAGAAATTAACTACCATAGAAAGTTCATGGTCTGTCTCAAGGAACAGTACTTCATTCACCATTGCCTGTTTAACCTCTATATTTCATATATGCCTACAAGCACATCTGCTTACATTTTTTCTCTGACGACAGAGCTCTACAACTCCAGAAAATTATTTCTCTTATTATCTCCTCTATTTTTCCTCGGATTATGCATTCGAAGATGTCGTATTTTACTCCGCTCAATATATATATCCGATATATTGCAGATATTTTCTTTTATTGTCCTTTACACTTCTTCGCTCACTATATTTTGCCACCGAAATTTCGATGAAATTTTGTGTGCATAAACAAATTAAAATTTTCTGTTTTTTAAATTCTGTCTGTTAAATTTTCTCATTGTGTTAAGGGGGAAGTCTACTGTGACAAGGGAAAAAAACAGGCCGATTTTCCGGATTTTTTTTTTCTAACAAAATATAACTCGTACATTAAATTAAATTAAACCGACACTCCTTCAAGCGCAGGTCCGTTTTTTTTTAGGTGCCCAAACGGTGTACATGAATTCTCATTTTTTTTATATCGTTTTTTGTTTAATTGTTATAAACAATAATAACATCAAATTTGGGCAAAAAAATAGAAAATAATTTCAAGAATTTTTTTTTCGGCACCAAAATTTTTTATCGACAAAATCCTCCGTCAGACGAGAGTCAATAATATGTAGATGATAACCATATTTTGGTTTTTGTTTAAAATCACCCAGACGTGAGATTTCATGTACACCGTTTGGGCACCTAAAAAAACGGAACTGCGCTTGAAGGAGTGCCACGACGGCAATTTTGAATATTTCGACTTGAAAATTTTTTTACAAATACTGAATATATAATAAAGATGACGGTTTAATTTAATTTAATGTACGAGTCACATTTTGTTAGAAAAAAAAATCCGGAAAATCTCTTTTCTCTTGTCACAGTACACTTCCCCCTTAAATAGATGTCGCTACAGCGTTTAAAAGCAAATTATTTTGTATAATTTTCCTTACTAAAACAGTTGGTATTTTGATTCAGAGCAGACCACAGGCCTCTCTGAAGATTCCAATAAGGTGAAACTTACATAAGAGAATGAAATATTAGCTGTTTTTAATTTTCTCTTAGTTTTACTCCTATTATGAGTACATGGAATCAACATTCGATATAAGTTTACCTTATATACATATTGAACAAACCCGACACGGGTTGTGAAATGCAATCTTAGATTCCCCCTTGTCTGCACCATTTATCGTTCGTTTGCCTTGCAAATTTCAGAAGGCACTGATTTAGGTTGTCACCAGAAAGTTGGTTGCAACGGTAGAAGTTTTAAATGTTCGGATCTAGACCAGAAGAATTTTGAATCAGGTTCTTTGCTCCAGAGTCTTCAGCTTAAGTCTGCATGAAACCGCATTGTTTGCGGGTTTCTCTTGACCGGATCACAGTATAAAGAGGGACAATAGAACCACTCTCCGAAAAATTGGAAGTAAAATCTGTAGTCGCGCATGGCGACCGCGCAATGTTCTTAGTCGATTTTACCCCACTCTCGCATTGCTAGTCGCATAGAAACGTACGGATTTTAACAGGAAAAACCCGCATCCACCACTGGTGAATTACCAATTGCGTACTGTCGGTATTACTTCTTGAGATCAAAGCGCCGACAGAGGAGTGGTTTCACTGTGTAACCTCTATATACTGTGACCGGATCATGCCCAGTAAGTAAACCAATTATGATTCTGAACTGATTTCTACTTGTTTTCTGCATCGGTTCAGCCTGATTAGTGCATATTCAGGGTACGCGTACCCTGGACGATACACCTAATTATTAATAGAACTCGACTTCAACACAATACTTATCACAATTACCAACCAATATATATTGAGGTATATGTTGGACACATAGAAAGAAGAAAGGAAGGTATGGAGAGATTAGTGTTGAAGGCAAAATATATGGTAAAAGAACCCAAGGAAGATTGTCACACCAAGTAAGAAGCTCCACCGGTTACTCTCTGTCTGAGACAGCAGACCACGCCCAGGAGAGAGAAGAATGGATACCAATCATACATAGGTTACCATAAAATCACCACATCCTTAGTGGCAGGGGAGCAAAGTATGCTAAATGTGCAGTCACTCGAGCGTTATGGGGACCTATTGGGTTGTGAGGAGTAGGTCCTAAAACAAAAAAAAAGTTAAGTAAAGTTTTCCATTTTAGTGGGGACTTTCCATTTTTTTATTTAATTTTCCATTTCCGACAATCGCTGTTTTCGATTATAGCGCCATCTATCCGTAATTCAAAAAAATGTCTCGAATAAAAGTTACTTATTTCTACGTAAGGAATCCAAATCTGCAATAAAAAATGGGGGCTCCCATTTAAGATTTTAAAGTAACCCCCCACCCCACCTCCTTGGAGGTCGTGTTTGGTGTCATTCGATAGATTTTTCAAAAATATTGAATAAGTGTATTTTTCAGTTTTCGATCTGAAGTACATTTCGCGAAATATCGCGGGATTCGTACTTAAAATTTTAAATTTATTCCCCACCCCACTCCGTGGGAAGTCGTGTTTGGTATCATTCGATAGATTTTTGAAAAATATTGAGCATGTATTTTTTAGTTTTTCGATCTGTCATTCATTTCGCGAAATATTCGCGTTTTTCTTGTGAAACTTTGGGACTCACCCATTTTCTTAAGCCCCGCTCAAATCGTCAGATTTTTTTAAATGTACACTGTTTGTCATGTACTTAACTTACCTTATCTTAATCTAACGATTTCGAGTTTTTCTAAGGATAGATTTTTTTCGGCCCCCCCTGAACGAACTCCCCTGCATTAAGAACCAATATAATGGTAGAGGTACATTTTCAGGATACAAGGATTCTCCCCATGTAATAATCTGACTCGCTCGAGTAACTGCAAAAATCCCTTCTTGGGCTCCCCTACCATAGGGCGCGTCCATAGTGCACGCTGGTTTCCGTGTCAGAAAGCCGAATCCGTGTGCGAATAATCCTAATAACAGCGCGTAGGTGCATTGGACAAGACCGTTTAAATACTAAGGATTATTGACACACGGACCAGGACTCGGCAGAAGGAGTTATGTTGTGTTCGGATCCTGGTATTTTCCAGCCGCTGACGGTGATTTTGAGCACTCCTAAAGCTCTGGACCTAGTTGATCCTCTTATGGCAAATCGACAGGGTTTTTTGGTTCTCTTAAAATAGTCTCTGCACCGATGTATTTTGTAGATGACGGAATAACTAATTTTTTAATATTTATAATTTTTAATGTCTGAATCACAGATGAATATTTTTGGATTTAAGGCAACAGTTTTTGGTAACTAAACCCATAATGTGGGCTTAATAACATGTCATCATCATAATCAGTAGCTCGACAACCCTTTTTGGGTCCTGGCTTATTCTAGGATTTTCCGCCATTCTGTTCTGCTCCTTGCTTTGTTCTTCCAGTGGGTAATCTCAAAGTGTTTTCAGATCTTGTTCCACTTGTTCCATGTATCTAAGTTTGGGTCTTCCCTCTGACCTTCTCCCTCCTGGTGTTTGCCTCATTATATGTTTTGGTGTTTCGGTCTCCAACATCCGTTCAACATGGCCCATCCAGCGCAGACGTCCGATATTTATGGATGTTATGACGTCGGGTTCGTTGTATGCTGCGTATAGTTCAAAATTATATCTTCTGCGCCATACGTCATTTTCTTTCACCCCCTTATATATGTGTCTGAAGATCGTTCAAACGTACCTAATAAGTTCTCATCGCTTTTCGACAGTGTCCATGTTTCTGATCCATATATAATGACCGGTTTTATTAGGGTTTTGTATATTTTGCATTTGGTTTTTCTCGTGATGTTGTTAGATCTTAGATGTTTAATTAGTCCATTATATGTTTTATTAGCAATATGTATTCTTCTCTTAACTTCTTCGCTGACATTGTTATCTGCGGTAACTAGTGAACCTAGATATGTAAAAAAATTTACGCTTTTGATGTTATAGTCTCCTATTGTCAGATTCTGTAGGTTTCTTTGGCCTGTGGATTATGTATTTGGTTTTTATTTCATTAATATTTAGGCCACTATTTTGTGCCGCTCTTTCTATCGCATTAAATGCTTCTATCATTTCTCTTTTGCTTCTAGCTATGATATCAACATCATCTGCAATTGCCAATATTTGTACACTTTTTGTTATTATTGCTCCTCTGGTGTTGAATTTTGACTCTCTAATTATTTTTCTAATGTGATGTTGAATAGAATACAGGAAAGGCATATCCCTGTTGTAGGCCCGTTCTATTAATAAACATGTATTTACAATAAATAATCTAGCAACATATTAAGATTCTTTCGTAATTCTTTCCTAAACACTTAACATCTTTCTGTTTTTTGCCTTTCTTCTTACCAAAAAATTGGTAATATTGAAAATTATGTTCATTGCACACTTCTTCGGCTATTGCAGTCCAAACAATTATACTTTTCTTAGAATCAGAAGTTAAGCGTGAAATCGATATAAATCTTAACAGTTTGAAAGCGCCGGTTATATATTTATATAATTCGTAATTATGTAGTTGTAGTCCATGCAATCTCTGCAACCTGTTTTTGCACATACAAATAAGTAATATTAGTTATCGAGGAAATTATTAAACAAAAATTCTTCCTCGACGTTCACTTTGATCAGTAGTTGTCGTCTAGTTCTTCAAATGTGTCGTTTCGGTGCCATATGGATTATTACTGGGGCGCTGTGCCGACAAGAATCAGAATGTTCAATAGGTAAATTAGTTAGTAGATTCGGCTGCAAATTAATAATTTAATAAATATAGTACTAAAATTACGTTGTGTTTCCTAAATTGTCGCAAATGTAACCCCCCGTTAACCTTTGGATGACCAAGGGGGGTAAATTTGGACCCCAGCGTATGTTTTTCTTTAATAAATTCAAAAGTATTTTCAATTTTTATCTCATTATTTTTTTGTTTTACTTTAATATCATCCTAGATATCCTCATATTTTGAAATAAAAAAAATTCCCTATATTTTACAAATAAAAAATATATTCTGAAGTTAATGTTTAGTAAAATACCGTCTATTATGTGGAATTCCAAGTAGTTTTACACTGCGCGTTATCAAAATCTATTTTTAGACTGTGGCGCCTGTTATGTACGAATCATGGCAATCCTGTTTGCTACACTTAGTCATTATTATTATTTCCTGGCGGATAGTATTATAGTTTCTTAGTATTTTGTGTACATATAAGATATGGCCCGCAAATATCTTACTGAGGCTGAATTACAGGAAATTGTTACTGCTAGCGATTTTTATGGTGATAATATAGATAGAAGATGAAATAGTATCAGAAAACGAGGATGTATTGTTGGATGAAGATTTAAATGCTGAAAACATTCATTCTAGGTCATTTTTAACCTGGGGTCATTTTTTACCCCCGTTGGTCATCCGTGTAACAAAAAAGGTTGGTCATCGGAAGGTTAAAATAGGCAAAATTTCCTCCCTACCAGAATTCAATTTTTTAAGTCTTTTTACGATATGTGATTAAAAAAATAAGACTCAGCTCAATTTTAACCCTCCGCCCTCCTTCCTCGACCCCCACCCGCACCACCAAAAACGTTATATATTCGTTTTTATTTATTTTTAAGTAGGATGCAAACAATTTAAAAATTTCAAAAAATTCAAACGCATGGTTGAGACCACAAAGTCTGTGTATTTTTTATTTTTTAAGACCCGTAGGTTGAGTGTACAGGGTGTTATTCACTATATTTTGACCCCCTGTAAACGGCTTCATTTACAGAATTAGAAAAAAATGTTAAATACAAAAGTTATTCGATTTTTAAATTATGATTTTTTGACATATATATCATACTAGTGACGTCATCCATCTGAGCGTGATGACGTAATCGACTATTTTTTTAAATGAGAATAGGGGTCGTGTGCTAGTAATATAAACATTAAGATATTTGTTTATACAGGGTGTCCAAAAATTTTTTTTAATTAAATTAATTAACACAAAAATAAGAGTGTATGTAATTTATTTAATTCAAAATACATTCTACTGCTGTCAGAAAACAGAAATAAATGTTAATTGAACAAATAAACATTACTTTTCACTTAAATTCAATGTTCAAGCTGCCACCCATCTGCCTCTCGGCAGTTTAAACATTGAATTTTAGCAAGTAGCAATGTTCATTTGTGCAATAAACTTTTATTTCTGTTTTCTAACAGCAGTAGAAGATATTTTGAAATAAATAAATTACATACATTCTTCTTTTTGTGTCAATTAATTTAATTAAAAAAAATTTTTTTTGACACCCTGTATACATAATTATCTTAATGTTTATATTACTGAATAGAGAATTGAATACCCTTTCAAATGAGCTATCACACGACCCCTATTCTCATTAAAAAATAGTCGATTACGTCATCACGCCCAGATGGATGACGTCACTAATATGATATATATGTCAAAAGATCATAATTTAAAAATCGAATAACTTTTGCATTTAATATTTTTTTCTAATTCTGTAAATAAAGCAGTTTACAGGGGGGCAAAATATAGTGAATAACCCTGTACATAACTTCAAAATCCATTTTTTTTTTTGAGATGGCTGCAGGTTAAATTTTTTTTATTTTGCCTATTTTATCAAAAAGTATATTTTTCATTTTTTCATTTTTCCGTAAAGTGCGCTACCATAAATCCGGGAAACTGATTTTTAGTGGGTTTTTGGGGATTTTTTCAATTATATAAACTTCCAAATAGATCAAATCAACGTTTTTGAAGTAACTGAGTCCTTTATGGTATTCGAAAATAGGAGAAACCTTCACATCCACCAAAAACGTGGGGGTTTTTGGGTGTTCTTTTGGGAGTTCAAACGCGATTCTCCTATTTTCGATTACCCCAAAGGACTTAGTTACTTCAAATTATATAAAACCTATAAACAAGACTTCATTTGATCTATTTTGAAGTCTAGAAGGGAAAAAATCTCCAAAAAAACAGTTTTTTGGTTTTTGGAGGTGATGCGTCGTACGGAAAAATCTGAACAAAAAATAGAAATATAGTTTTGGATTAAATACTCAAAAAATAGACCTACAGCCATCTCAAAAAAAAATTAATACACAAAAATATTTTTTAAAAGAAATATTTGATTATCACATCACACTAAATTTTATTTTTTTTGACCCCTGTACCTTATTAAAATAAACATTATAGAAGTTATCAGGGACTTTCGGCCCTTAGTAATAATGTAATCTTTCATTCTGCGATTAAAGTTTTCAAAAATACTAATTAGTTGTATCAGGATTAAAAAAAAATTAATGCATTTAAATAGAATTAGACCAAGATTTTGCGCCTACCCCCTTAACAATTTTTCTTCTGAATGAGTGGGAAAAGAAAAGTATTTTTGAACTGTGTAAAATTTATTAATTCCTAGCTGAGCGCTTTCGGCTTCAATGCCATCTTCGGAGCTATGGTCAAATGTTTTAAGTATCACTATAAAGGTACGTATCCATACAAGGGTGATCCGCGCTCGGTGCAGCAGCTCCACATAGTGAATAGGTTGGTGATCGCCGCTCGGCGCTCACCCTTTTCGATTCAACCGGTTTGCGGTTTATATTTAGAAGAGCGCATGTCGTATCCATTTGAGCAGCTACACCGAGCGCGGATGACCCTTGTATGGATACGTACCTTAAAAAGATGCATCTCATTTTTTGTATTGAAAAAAACGTATGTAGTTTTTAGCAAACCTTGTTTGGAGGTTGAATTGTTATATTTAAAACATTGTAAAAGTTAAAAAAAAAAAACATCAAGAGCAGCACATGGGACTTTCACAAAAACACATTAAAATTTTTGATCATTGTAGAGTTCAAGAACCCACCACCTTATGTAGAAGCAAATGGCAGAAAGTATTCAGTGTCTTATTATTAGAAAAAATAAAATTTTATCAAGTAACGGTCGAATTCAATAATATTTAACACCATAAAGTCACATTATTTTAAAATTTCGAAAACTTTTCTTGTTGATAATTAAATTGGTGAATAAAACCACTCTGTAGCGCCGCTCCTATTTTACTAGACTGTGATTAATGTGTACTAAGTCCTTGATGTAGATTTATTACCTCTTTGTCTTCATGCAAACCGCAGCTTAGATCCGAATTAGAAGATCGTTTACTATTTTTTAGGAAATCGTTAATTATTCTTGAAAAATTGTGGTTGATCATATCTTTATTTCCTAATCGACTTATTTAGATGCTGAAGTTATCATTGTGGTTATATTAATTTGTTTGTTAAGGTTCAATGAAAATCATTCAGTCTTAAAAGAATACAATAGAAACAAATTTTACTTCTGACTAGAATCTATAAATAGCCTAGTTCAGCCGAGAGAACAGCAATATAGTTTATGGATACTACGTACCAATAGGCCATTGACCAAACAACTTAGTTCAACCGTTTTAAAACTTTTTTTTGTAACCCCTAACAAAACTCGTTGACTTCTTGCTTTAGCTGTTATACAATGATTATAGATGTTAAAATATGGATTTTATTAAACTAAACTAAGGATATTCGCTAAACGAAATCGCAACTAGAAATCTACGTTATAAAGTGTTCTTCCAGTACTTCCTCGTAGTTTCTTCCATTTTTTACGGTCCAGTTCTAGTTTTACGGACGGTTTTACGGTCGCATATTCTTTCCAGTCCCTACTTCATTGTTCCCATTTCTTCTATGTCAATCCAGGCGGCATCAAACCACTTCCTTTGTGGTCTTCATATTTTTTTCTTTCTTATTATGTTCTCCTGCTTGCAGACCTCTTAGGATGTTTCTTTCTTTTGGTATTCGTAAAATATGTCTCAACCATCCACTCTGTGCCCTACTTTCTGATATTTTGAACCTCTTATAAATATCCATTAGCTTGTTCTTTTGCGCCTATCCTACTAAAAACTTTTCACAAAATGTTCCTCTTCCCTTGCTTCTTTTCTCAAAAATAATTCAGGTATCTACCTGAATTTACTGGTTTCCTGTACCAATCAACTAAGATAGTAATATTTGAATTATAATTATTGGTCTTACCATAAACAGTCAATAAAAGTTAATTTGTTTAAACAAATGCGAACGAGGATTGAACGAATATCTGATGAGTCATTCCACCAAACTAATATAGAAAAACTATATCACCTGTTTTTAGACAATTCTTATCCTCTTGCAATGTTAAATCACCTATTATTTAACACTCCATACTCCATCTGTCACACCAACTATTGTAAATAGTTCAAGTCATGATAATGCAGCTAACAACAGAAGTAATTTCATTCATCTCTTTATCATTCATTAGAGAGATTACGCCAAAACTCACACGTATTGTAAAAAACGAGTTAAGCATCAAAATAGCTAGTAAAACAGTGTTAACTATTAATAAACTACATATTTTCAATAATCAAAGATAGATCACCAAAGTCCAAAGGAGCTGTTGTCTAATATAGTTTACAGTATTAATACCATGTATTGATTGTGACTAACAATACATTGGCCAAACCACTAGACGAGTTAAAGATCATATTAGCTCTCATAAAAGTGATTGTGGACTATATCCAGATAGGTGGTCTTTAGCTACACATGTCGTGAATGAAAGCCATACTATGGCCTTTGAGTCTGTAAAGATTTTAGCAAATGAAAAGAAATGAACAAATGAACTTTTTTTGAAATTGCATTTATCAAAATAAACAGACAATTAATAAAAGAACGGATATTAAACAACAAACAGAGATTCCTTCTTGAAATTGACAAGAACTTTAATATCAATATTGATTTTACTCTACTGTTTTCCCTGTCAAATTTCGTATGATGGTGTATTGTGTTCTCATGTCGTGTTCTTGCGCAGCTCTTTGTGACATTTTCAGCATACCATTTACGTAATTCCTTTTATATTTTCTGCCTTCGTTTTTAACTGCTATATTTTTTCTTTGTATTTTCTTTCTATCGCTTTTCCTTCCTTTTGAAACATTTCTTCTTTGAGTGTATTTCTTTCTTCTATTAGTTGTAATGTGTCTCGGGTTATCCGTTTTCTGTTTTCTCTTTTTTTCATACCAATCGTTTCGTTCGAAGTATTTGACATTATGTTCTTAAAGTTCTTCCATATTTCCTCCACTTTCTTCTCTCATTTTATGGCGCTGCTGTTCGGTTTATTTTCAGTCTTTCTGTGAATTCTTTTCTTGTTTACGAGCTTGTTTCTTCTTCTGTTTACATTCCAGTTTTTGTCTTTGGCTAATTTCATCTTTATTTTGGCACTTCCTAGCATGTGGTCTGATCCCACATTTGCTCCTCGTAGGTTCCTAACATCTTGTAGCCAACGTTTCCATTTTGACTGGATCATTACGTAATGTAAATATAATACTCTGGGCTAATTAGCAAAATTCATGGAAAAGTTATTTACCAGCAATTTTATTGCTGGAATCGAATTATAAGATCCTATATATTAATAATATAGGTATGCAAAGTCCGCAGATAGTGTGCTACTTTTTTTATAAACAAAATGGCGCCGACAAATCGTATTTTTTTCAATTATTGCTCTATAACTCCGAAGATTTTAACTTTACAACAAAAACACCCAACTAAAAATTCACCGCAATTAAATTCTGCATAGAGATATGTTTTTCACGATTTGCTCCGACGAAAATTTTCCTCAGAAAATGCGGGTTTTCCTAACAAAAACTATAATTTTCAAATAAAGTTTTAGGTAAGTAATTATTAATAAATAATTAAATAACTTAGTGACATCAAAGATTTCTTGGTATAGATTGTAATTCCAGAAGCTGGTGAAAATTAAACGAATATTTTAGCAACAATTCAATTGTTAATTAACAATTTACGATCGCAATAATAACCAAAATAATCATGATACATTGATCAAACTTATAAAGATTATAAAGATGAGATGCTTGTTTAATATTTTATCGACAAAATATAAATTTTTCTTTTTTTTGCATAATCTTTAAATTTTGAAAAAAAAATAGTTATAATACGTTGGTCTAATTAGTAAAGTACAAAGAAAGGATATTTACCAGCAATTTTATTGCTTTAATTGAATTATAAGATCCTATATATTATTAATATAGGTATGCAAAGTCCACAGATAGTGTGCTACTTTTTTTATAAACAAAGTGGCGCCAACAAATCGTATTTTTTTCAATTATTGCTCTATAACTCCGCAGATTTTAACTTTACACCAAAAATACTCAAATAAAAATTCACCCCAATTTAATTCTACATAGAGGCATGTTTTTCCCGATTTGCTCTGACGAAAATTTTCCTCGGAAAACGTGGGGTTTTCCCAACAAAATCTCGAATTTTCAAATAAATTTTTTGGGCCAGTAATTATTTATCAATAATTATATAGCTTGGTGAAATAAAAGCTTTCTTGGTATAGATTATAAATTCAGAAGCCGGTTAAAATGAAACGAATATTTTAGCAACATTTCAATTGTTAATTAACAATTTACAGTCGCAATAACAACCAAAATAATCATGAGACATTGATCAAACTTAGAAAGATTATAAAGGTGTGATGCCTATTTAATATTTTGTCGACAAAATATGAATTTTTCATTTTTTTGCATAATCTTTAAATGTTTAAAAAAAATTGTTATAAACAAATTAACATTTCTTAGAAATTGTTTATTATATTCTAATTTTAAAATATACTTAAAAATGCGTATTTCATAGGTCTTGAAAATGAATGCTTTAAAAAAAATTTCCAACCATTTGCAAAAAAGTTAGGAAACAGCAAAATAAATATACGATATCTCCATTGTTTATAATTTGTTTTAATTGTTTCAAAGCTTAAAAGTGAGTCTATGGTACAATCTAATTACTACAAAGAATGTCAAAAATTAGTGCAATGGTTATATTTTAATCAAAAATTAAAAAATCTTTTTTTTGTAATTTTTAGCGCGAAAGTAGGCTTGATACAGAGCCGGAGATAAAATGTTCCCTCGAAGCGACTGACACGCTTAAACTCGCGCGAGTTGTGTATGTGGGCGGGTAGCTACGGTACTGTATTATTCTACTTTCGCGCGTGTAAATTACAAAAAAAATATATTTATAATCTTTAATTAAAATATAACCATTAAGCTGATAATCGATATTGTTGTATAAATAATTAGCTTGCACTTTAAACTCACTTCTACGCTTTGAAAGAATTAAAAAAAATTATTAACACCGTAGTAATCGTATGTTTACTTTGCTGTTTCATAACTTTTTTGCAAATGGTTGCAAAAAAGTTTTAAAGCATTCATTTTCAAGATATTTGAAATGCGCATTTTAGCTATTTTTTAAAATTATAATATAATAAAAACTTTCTGAGAAACGTTAATTTGTTTATAACTATTTTTTTTAAACATTTAAAGATTATGCAAAAAAATAAAAAATTTATATTTTGTCGACAAAATGCTAAATAGGCATCTCATCTTTATAAGATTTCAAAGGTTGATCAGTGTATCGTAATTATTTTGGTTATTATTGCCACCGTAAATTATTAATTAACAATTGAATTGTTGCTAAAATATTCGTTTAATTTTCACCAGCTTCTGGAACTATAATCTAAACCAAGAAGACTTTTAAGTCACCAAATTATTTAATTATTGGTAAATAATTACTTATCTAAAACTTTATTTGAAAATTAAAGATTTTGTTTGGAAAACCCGCATTTTCCGAGGAAAATTTTCGTCGGAGCAGATCGGGAAAAACACGTCTCTATGCAGAATTTAATCACGGTGAATTTTTATTTAAGTGTTTTTGTTGTAAAGTTAAAATCTTCGGAGTTATAGAGCAATAATTGAAAAAAACACGATTTTCGGGCGCCATTTTGTTTATAAAAAAGTAGCACACTATCTGAGGACTTTGCATACCTATATTATTAATATATAGGATCTTATAATTCGATTCCAGCAATAAAATTGCTGGTAAATAACTTTTCCCAAAAATGGCCTATTCTCCAATAATCAGCCCAGACTATAATTGCAATATATGTAGATGCATGAGTGGCAATCTCCTGGAAGGAGTAGGAGAACAAAGTAGAACAAAGAACAGTACGAGTAAGAACAAAAAACATTAATATTCATAATATTCAAGACAGAAACTTGAAAAAATATAAGTGGAGAAGCCGACTCCTCATGAACAATGATGATATTGGAATGAGCTAAACTTTATTTGAACGGTTATTCATTTTGTTAATAATTTGAGTATAAATTTAAATAAGTAATATTTCGTATCTAACAAAAGTAATCAACTCTATGAAATATAATAAATATAGAGTAAATACTACAGCTAATCATCCAAGCGAAAATAGACAGCAGAAGGAGTCCAAAGAGGAGGAGACGCTCGTGACTTCAAAACTTGCGGCAATGGTTCGGATTGTCATCTGCCGAACTATTCAGATCTGCCGTAAAAAAAGTCAGAATAGCGGTGTTAATTGCCAAAGTTCGGAACGGACAAGGCATATGAAGAAGAACAATGAAAGAAAGTTAATGTCGTTAAAGAGACGTGGTATTAATTCGACAAACTATTGCTCATAAAAGTGGGCAAAAGATAAAAAATAAATAGCGGTATTTAATACAAAATAGTTTCCTTTAATGAAGCAATTAATATGTGTAAAAGATAAGATCGATTGCATTATTAATTAATAACAATTATTAAACCCATTCAAATGGTACTTATGCTGTGAAATGTCGCCGCTGCTTGATGTTGAATGCGGTACCACCACGGAGCCTTATGACCCGCGGCATTGTTATTAACTCTAATCACATACTAAAACATAATCTCGGTTGTCTGATAACCAACTCTTACTATAATATGCTAATCCTGTGAACGTCATTTTGCTGTTTAATTCCTTTAAGATTGATATATCAGTAGTTGTAGCGTTTTCAGTTTTTCTGTGTTAGTACCTCGGCGTGGGCGTGTGGCGTGGAAAACTATTTTCCTGCTCGTCGTGCGTTTGTTTTTTTATTCAGATGCGTTTTAATTGATGCGGCTATTATTAGTGTAATTTATTGGATGCGACAAGTCTGTGCAGTGTGATCGGTGTTTATAATGTGGTGATTTAGTTGGGCTATGTGAGGTATTAAGTGAAAAATAGTTGGGGTCGAATGGTAGTTGAGGAAAACTTAATTTTATTCCAAGCAAATAGTCCATTCAAATGTTACATTTTTTAGACCTTAGCGTGCATTTTTTTAGAGGACGCACCTTTATTATTTTTTTTATGTGTTAGGAGGGTAAGTTTAAGCTTAAGTTTAAGTTCGTGGAGTTGCCACCCTTGTCACCCATCTGCCATCTTGGAAAAAGTGGTACAAAGGGTTTTCGCGCTCTATCTCGTAAACTAGCAACCCTACAGAAAATTTTATCAGGTATTATTTGTAGCAAATTAAATTGTCTACAACTGTATTCCTATCACTTTTTATAGTAAAATGAAAATTAAAAAAGTTATAAACAAACAACTAAATATTTTTGTACAATTTTTTTCTGGTTTCTAACTTTTTTATGGTCATTATGCAATAAATATTTTTAATAATTTTCATTGCAAATTTTTTTTATTCTGGGATTTACAACGCTCCTAAGTTGACAAAGTTTTGCATAATTTTCATCTGAAAAAAAAAAGGTGCAAAGGGTTTTCCCGATATATCTCGTAAACTATTTAGCAACTCTACAGAAAATTGTATGAGTAAATTATTTGTATTATTACATTATTAAATTATTTATTATTACATTAAAATATTAAATTATTAAATATATATTAAATTATTTGTATTGTTACATTATTTGTCACAAATTAAAATGTAACAAATTAATTTGTCTACAACTTTATTTCTATTACTTTTTATCGTAAAATGGAAAATAAAAAGGTAGGTCAAACTTAGTTCAAGTTTGTGGCGATCCCACAAACTTGTACTTAAGCTTATACTAAAACCCCCTTCACATCAAAAAATAAAATTGCGTCTTCTAAAAAATGCAACCTAAATGCAACTCTTCAATGGACTAAAATAACTTACTAAAATCTACTGTTTTTGTCAATTGGTACAGATATTTATAAACTTTTAGTTAATTTGTTATTAGTCAGCATTTATCAGTAAATAATATATTTTTTATAGTATTGTAATAATATTAGTCATTTTCTCTCAATGGGGCATAGGGCAATCGAATAGATGATTATTCATCAGCTGCTCTACTGACTATGACCGTTCTATGACTCTGCCATAGCTAGTCAGCCTCCCCATTTTTACAAAGTATTTACAAATTATTATTTTAATTACTTCAGATATGTACATTGTACATACATATATTATGTTTACAATCCTTCCAAATTCCATTGAATATTCAATGCCTTCTCTCTTCTCTCCATATTTTGTGAGAGTCTTCAGGCGACTAGGGGAGAAAATCTACCTTTTTTAATTCAAATTTTTACTTTAAATATCTTTACTTTATCTTAATGGTAGGGGAGCCCAAGCGGGGATTTTTGCAGTTACTCGAGCGCGTCAGATTATCATATGGGAAGAAAACTGGTACCCTCCAGATGTACCCCTACCATATATTGGCTCTTAACATAGGGGAGTTCGTTAAGGGGGGCCCGAAAAACAAAAACAAAATCTATCCTTAAAAAAACTCGAAATTGTCAGATTAAGATAAGGTAAAAGTACATGCAAAAGAGTGTATATTTCAAAGATCTGACGATTTGAGCCGGGCGTAAGGAAACGGGCGAGTCCCAAAGTTTCACAAGAAAAAAGCGAATATTTCGCGAAATGAACATCAGATTGAAAAACTGTAAAATACACTTATTTAATATTTTTAAAAAATCTATCGAATGGCACCAATCACGACCCCCCACGGAGGTGGGGTGGGGGTTACTTTAAAATCTTAATTAGGAGCCCCCATTTTTTATTGCAGATTTGGATTCCTTACGAAAAAATAAGTAACTTTTATTCGAAACATTTTTTCGAATTATGCATAGATGGCGTTATAATCGGAAAAAAACGATTGCTGGAAATGGAAAATTAAATTAAAAAATGGCAAGCGCCCACTAAAATGGAAAATGTTACTTAACTTTTTTTGGTTTTAGGACCTACTCTTCACAACCCAATAGGTCTCCAAAGCGCTCGAGTGACTGCACATTTAGCATACTTTGCTCCCCTATCATAATTTAATTAGTAAAGCAAGGCAGTATTTTTAGTATTTTATTTACTAATACTTTTATTAAAAGTGTGATACAGTTTAAAATATTATGTAATTTTTAGTATCAACAACATATTAAGACGAATGCAAAATTGTCATTTTACAAAATGAATAAACAAAGAACTTGCAGAATTACACAAAAGCGATTTTTCGCAAAACAAAACATTTCGTTTGTATTTTCTGGGCCATTCTAAGCAAAAAATGTTCCTAAAAGTTTTTTCGTAAGATGCATAGTTTTTGAGATAAAAGCGGTGAACTTAACGAAAATTGCAATTTTTGAACCCGAATAACTTTTGATTAAAAAATAAAATAGCAATTTTGCTTACCGCATTTGAAAGGTCAAGTCAAATTATACCGGTTTTGATTATTTGCATTGCTAAAAATTAATTTTTTTATTGTCAAACAAAGCTATAAACAAACAGTGTTTCCCGTGCCCAATGCGTGCGTTTTAGAAGAAATTGCCTGTTTGTAGGCGAGCCTACTCCTTCGATTTTAAATGAGAAATGCATTGAAAACATCACTCAAGCACTATGTGTTTATAGTTTTGTTTAACAATAAAAAAATTAATTTTTAGCAATGCAAATAATCAAAACCGATCGAATTTGACTGGATCTTTCAATTGCGGTAAGCAAAATTGCTATTTTATTTTTTAATCAAAAGTTATTCGGGTTCAAAAATTGCAATTTTTCGATTATTTGAAAGTTTAACCGCGTGTATCTCACAAACTATGCATCCTACGAAAAAACTTGTAAAAACATTTTTTTCTTAGAATGACCCAAAAAATACAAAAAAATGTTTTGTTTTGCGAAAAATCGATGTTATGTAATTCCTCAAGTTCTTTGCTTATAACAATCTTATCGACATCCGGATCAACTGTTACCCAAAAAATTCGTGTTTTACGGGTCAAAATACTACATAAAAAACTTGGGTTAGTTCATCTGAATAACGGAGGCCGTTATACCCCCTCTGGCGACAGTTTTATTAGTATAAACTCTAAATTTTTAATTAGGTAGGTATTTTGGTGACAACTTACCTTTTTATGTCCCTAACACACTGTAATTTTTTTTACTTGGAATATTATTTTTTCTCTTATTTGATTTAACTATTTAAAAACACCCTAAATTTAATCAAAAATTTTCACGTCAAAATATCTGTTTTTTTTAATCAGTGCGCTTTTTGATCAATGAAATATGAAATCCCAACTTTGTGATGGTGTAAAAGAATATACATTACTATGTCGAATGTTCTCAACTCTCAACAAATGAAAAAGGAAGCGGAAAAGCTCGAATTTGATTTTTTTGGAGTTTAAATATCTAGGCATCACACTATCTACCTACGGAAAGCTCGAAACAAAAGTGGAAAATCAAGTTAATAGAGCATACAGAGCCGAAGGTTTTCTGAATGACACAATATGGAGAAACAAAAATATCGGAAACGAAATGAAAGGCACAATTTACAAAACAGTCATCAGACCAATAATGACATACGCGGCAGAAACACGACCCGACACAGAGAGGACAAAAAGATTGCTCGAAATAGCGGATATGAAAACCCTTCGAAAAATCGATGGTAAGACTCTGTGGGATAGAGCTAGAAGTCCATATATACGACGTAGATGCAAGGTGGAAAACATTATATTAATATAATATTAATATAATATTAAAACATTATATTAATATTAATATTCGAGTAAGAAACATAAGAGTAGAATGGAACGACCACATAAGCTGAATGACACCAAATAGAGTAGTAAGGGCGGTGAGAGACGGTTCCTTAATGTTCCGCTCATGTCTATACAAAAAGAAGAAGAAGAAATTCTAGATAGTAGTATATGTTAAAAGAATTAAGCAAACAAATACCCCAAACATAAATATATTGCTTACGCACATGAGTCTTAATCATCTCGTTATTTGAATGTTAAAAAACTTCACAATAGATGAGTCGATGTACATCACAAAAAATCGTTTTAATGCCAGATATAAATCAACCCAAGTGATGAAGTCATACTAAACGTGTTTCTTTTTGTAATTCTCTTCATTGACACCAAAATCTATTGTTTTCTAATTTTTTTATTGTTTGTAATTTTGTGAATCAGTCACACGTTACATGACGATTTTGAATAATGATGGTTAAATATAGTCATTAATCACGTAATATTGTGTCTTAAATTCATGTTCGTTTATAGTTACAACAAAGGGAATCGAATTCTAATGAAGTGTACTTTTTTATAGATACAAGAATATTACAAAATGACTCGACGATCACGAAATAGTGGATAGTTGTTAAAGTACCTATAATAGGTAACTTTTTTAATATCCAACGTAAACGATTGACTCAGAAAACAGAATGTTAAGAAAATATGAGGCTATAGTTGGGTTTTAATTTCAGTATTTTATAAATGCCAGAATATTCCACACGGTGCATTGAACTTTGAGAAAAAAAACATAGCTTGATTGGTATACCCGGTATACAGTGACAATTTACCTGTTTAGCAACAATTTTATTACAGCGATGTTGTTAAAGAATAAGGCTATACCATATTAAAAAAATTACTTAAATTAGACAACAGGTTTAGGAGATACGAGACATCAAAAATGACCCATTTTTTGGGGTGCCCGTTTTCACTGACGCGCAGTGTATTTTCACCTACCATATACCATATAACCTTCCCAGGTTAGCTGAACAGACAGGACATGTATTCTGCCCCGCATTATACATCTCCTGAACTGAAACTCGCCTGGAGCTTTTTTTTTTTTTTTTTTTTTAAACTAATATTCATTATGTGAATAATATTATAGAATGAATTAAGGCCTTTATTATTATTATTATTATTATATCTCTTCTTTGTATTATCTCTTTTGTATTATAACTAGAAGATTTATGAAGGAACAAATCTCTTTGTTTTTTTATTATTGAGTTTTCAAAAAAGAATTAAAGAACACAGCTTGATTGGTACACCCGGTATACAGTGGCAATTTACCTGTTTAGCAACAATATTATTACAGCTATATTGTTAAAGAATAAGGCTATAACATTATTAAAAAAATCACTTAAGGGTATAGCCGCAAAATGTCGCCTGTCTAAATGTTCAATGTATTTTAAATGTATTATTTTTTTTTGAATCCTGATACATATTTTTGACAAATTTAAACGCAGAATGAAAGATTGCATTATCTATCACCGAGGGCCGAAAGTCCCTTAGAATAACCAAAAAATTTCTTTTGAATGAGATATTTGAAATTAAGTCACACTAAATTTCCTTTTTTTTTTTTATCCCTGTAACTTATTAAAATAAACATTATAGAAGGTTTCAGGGACTTTCGGCCCTCGCTAATAACGTAATCTTTCATTCTGCGCTTAAATTTTTCAAAAATATGTACTTATTATTTTTCTGAGGATTCAAAAAAAAATAAACACATTTAAAACACATTGAACATTTTCACAGGCGAAATTTTGCGCCTTTGCCCTTAAATTGAACGACAGATTTAGGAAATTCGAGACATCGAAAATGACCAATTTTTAAGGTGGTGTGTTAATTTCTTGGAGTAGTGTATTTGATATAAATATTATTTTATATGAAATTAAATTACGATTGATTGTAATGAGAATCACATTTTACATTTTTTTAAGACTTAATACAGAAATCGTTTTCAAAAAAATCTTAAAATTGACCGAAAAATTTAACCTGTAAATTTTTACAAATTGACGCTTTGTACTGACACCAATTTGCCAGTTGACTTACTTGGCCTGAATCTTGTAAACATTAGTCAAATCTTAAGTGAATTCTGAAACGTAAATAGATAAAAAACAAGTAAAATCCTTTATAAAAATATATTTATTAAAATTCCCTAATAAATATACCTTTTATAAAGGATTTTACTTGTTTTTTGTAAATATGGTATACAGCCAACTACAGGAAAACTTTTTCCTCGTGGATTTTTAAATAAATAAGCTTTATTAATGTTTTGATAATATTTTGAGAAATATTTCCGAAGTAGAAATCGAAACGTCAAAATAAATTTACTTTAAAGTCAAATTGTGGCTTATTCCCAGTGAAAATAGTAAATTGCATTAATATGTCACAAGAAAAAGGCTACAGAAAAATATTAAATGGCTTCGTTGTATGGCATAATTGGATCAGAAAAGGGTTGAATGAAGAAGTGGGATGAATGGACAAGTTTGAATGACCAGCAAGATCTCCCGATTTTACTCCTGTGGACTTCTTATAGGTTATTTAAAAAGCACGATGTATAATATCATTCTTGCTTCATTGGAACTATGACGACGAATAGTGCATGAATGTAGTCTAGTAACCGCTGAAACGCTTCAAAATGTTATGACTATTGCCAAATATCTGGGTGGGCTCTTTTGAAAGGGCAACCCTGTATATATAAACTATCTAGATATAATAATGAAGCAGTCAATTAGATTAATATAAAGATATCGAGTAGGTGTAGGATAATTGCTATTTCAATGTATATTTTCCTTAAATTTTAAGTACAAGGCGCCAACGTACGTTTAACGCCAAAGATGAAAGTGTTGAAGAAAGTTTCTCTCATATTACACTCAACAACCGATAATGATTTTTAAATTCTCACTTATTTTACGGTAATTGACCAATTTTCGTTAATTAATTGGAAAACTGTATCACACTACTTTTATTGAATACCGTCATCCTGCAACTATCGTGCTCAACAGGCGTGACTAAACAACTCACCGCTTGACGAATCGCAGTTTCAAAAAAAGGCTTTTAACATTTTTGTTTTTTCTTATCAAACGCTGGATTTCAAGTGAACTAACGAATATAAGTGGAATGTGGTGTATGTAGTGGTAATGTGTCTTGTACATTGAAGAAGAGTGTTTGTGATGTATTACAACAGATTCCTGAAACCGCCAGTGCAGGCTAAATTGCAGGAACATGGATTGACTAAAGTGGTTCGATATATGGACAGGAGTTGTTGCGACTTGCATAAACGTACTAGGTATTTATTTATTACTAATACAGTACTACTAAGGATTCACACAGTTTTTATTGTCTTTCCCTTCTCTAAATCATTTTATCCATTTTAGATTTCCATCCTCTTTAAGATTTCCATTGCCTTCTTTCCATCATTAGTCCTAAGTAATAAGGTACTCCCGTAAGATGAACCGGGTCAGGTCTCTGACAAGTTTTGTGAGTTCTCTTGTTCAATCACATATTAATCCCTTAATTTGTAATCTCACATTAATCTTCTTAACTTCCTAAATTTTATAGTTTCACCGGGTATATCGATTATTAGCGTAATAATTAGAGTCCTTCAACTTTCGCAAAAACTGAATAAATTGCCAAATAGTGTAAATTCTAATTGAATTTCCTTGTGTTGCAATCGCATCCTCGATTAAATTGTATTGTAAGCTTTAAAGTTCAAATTTTGTTACTCTGATAGATGCATTAACCTCTATGCTGAGGTATACATTATTTGTGAACTTATAAATTAAGGGATTTGGACTCTTTTGACGACAGTCTATTATAAAGGTTTACTTAATCAACACCTGTAGTATAATAATTCAGTAGATGCCAATAAAACCATATTTTTTACTCCACGACTTCAAACATTTATTTAACATCGTCGATCGTGAAGAAAGGGACACAGGGCATTAGAAAAAAATTCGAACCTTATATTACAACGAATTGTCCATCTATGGACCTCCATAACCAAAACCTCTGTTAAATTATTAACACGACTTGAGACCAAAAATACAACATTTTAAAAGTTTTCATCTACCAGTAAAGAGTAAAAAATTTTGAACGAATTTGGAGGTTATTATTTGATAAAACACGTTTAAAGCTTTAAAAGGGCGATTTTTGAATGTTGATTTACTAATTTCTTGCTTAGAAAACTGTAAAAAACCTAAGAATTCTTAATTTTCAATAAATTTTAATAACTTTTGTAAAAATTAACCTACAACCTTAATATTGTGTGGAAAGTTGGTGTGTGTGGTTATAGTGAAAAAAATGTGGTTAAAATTTGGTTAACGATCTTAAATTTGTATTTATTCATTTTTGTGGCCTCCAACAGGCCCTTTTGTAATTTTTCCACCTGTATAAATTCCCCTTCGGCCTCTTGCGGTTTGGAAGTAATGGTTGCAGGCTTTGGTCCCCCAATAGTTCCCCTTGTTTTGTTTTGCCCTCTTCCAACGATAATGTTGCTTGCTGGAAAAGGTAATAAGGCTTCCATTAAAGCTTTTTGATCATTTTCTTTGACTCTTTATGAATCCGGAGACTTACATGCAGTCGTCCGTCAGCTATTGGTTTGGGCCAAGAATCGCCTAACGATGGGTCCTGAGTTCATGACTATTTTCCAATTCGTGCCAATGGCATCTTCAAATCGTCATTTTTAGTGTCTGGAAGGTACATCCGCACTTTAACTTCGACATAGGGCAACTCTCATTGTCCCGATATCAGTCTCAGAGACAAATAGGTCTGGTTATTCTTTGGTGACTGCGGGATTTATCCCAGGAAGAGCAGCTTTGTAGTTGCCGCTGATTCCCTTAGAGGAGGCAGTAGCAGTTCTGCTCTTTTTTGTTAATTTCTCCTTGGGAATGCTTCTGTCAGACTCAGTCCGCCTTAGCAGCATGTGTCATTTAGGCATTCCCTGGAGCCTTATTTTGAGATCTATGAGCTAATTTGATCTTAGAAGTGCCAATTCCCCGTTTCCTCATTTTCCAAAGCATCCTTTTTTGTCCCAGATATTTTTGGCCGAGAAACCTCAAGTCTCTCGTTATCTTTCTCTTACAGAGTCTTCCGAACTGTATCACACTACTTTTATTGAATACCGTCATTCTGCAACTATCGTGCTCAACAGCCGTGACTAAACAACTCACCGCTTGACGAATCGCAGTTTCAAAAAAAGGCTTTTAACATTTTTGTTTTTTCTTATCAAACGCTGGATTTCAAGTGAACGAATATAAGTGGAATGTGGTGTATGTAGTGGTAATGTGTCTTGAAGAACAGTGTTTGTGATGTATTACAACAGATTCCTGAAACCGCCAGTGCAAGCGAAATTGCAGGAACATGGGTTGACTAAAGTGGTTCGATATCTGGACAGGAGTTGTTGCGACTTACATAAACGTACCAGGTACTTATTTATTACTGATATACTATTATTGGATTCCCACAATTTTCATTGTCTTTCTCTTCTCTCAATCATTCCCTCCAATCTCTATCTGGAAGGTTTTTGTTTCCATTATTAATCCAGAGAAATAAAGTATTCTCTAGACGAGTTTTATGGGTACCTGATTATTTTTTCATATTCAAAAAGCTGGTATTTTTCACAAACTAAAAAAACATTTTTTATGGTTCTTAAAACTAATCTCTAGCATTTTGAATGTATTCAAGTTTTTTTTGAGATGTTCTGTTCGTATTAGTGATCGGTATAGAGTAAGTATGGATGTTGTATCATCCTTCCAAGAGGTATTTGACAGCATGATTACTCGGTTAATTCTGGGTTGACAAGAACGTAGATTGGTTATGTGGTTCTCCCATTTTAAATTACGTTCAGAAGAAAGAACCTAAGAAATTTGTTTCTTTTATCTGTTTCAGGATAACTCTTATAATATTTCTCTTTGTTACAGCAAACAAGGTGGTAGCAGTGCGAATATCAACAATCAAGGTATACACCACCTCGACTCCAGCATCAACCATCCAAATTTATCTAATGGTAACTTAGTGACCAGAGGGAAACCACCAACGACGAAGCCTTTGAACGGAACCAACCTGTCCAGTTATAGGTGAGCATTTTTTAATACCTAATAAATATTTTTTACAAATATCAGATTATCGTATTAAGTAAGGGGATGCCTCTATAATTAGAGCACGTTTTATGGATTATTACACTTTCGTGCCATTTTGTTGGTATTGTCTCTTCGTTCCATACAAGTGTCATTAGTTTGTGAAATTGTCTATGTTGAGTTTCTCCTCGCCAGTTATAGACCAGGACGCATCTGTAAAAATATTAGTACATTTGGATGTTGAGAGGTGACTCATATTTTTTTGCAGAAATTGCTTGAAAATAAATCATATAATAATATTTGAGTAATCCTCCCACTCAAAAAGGTCCGGAACATTGTTTAAATAATCAAAATGTCAAAAAATGAAGGAAAAATTCGATTTTTTTTCTTGTTTTTTTGATTATAACTTTAAAAGTATTCATTTTAGAGAAAAGTTGCATCGACATAAAAGTTGCGTAATTAAATTTCCTACAATATAGGATTAACTGAAAATTTTAAAAATTGTACCTTTGTTGCAAAATAGCAGTAATTTCGAAAAAAAACATAAAAAACAATTATTCCCAGTTTATGTTTTTCAGCCATTTATGCTACACTTAGGACCTTCATATTTCACCCAGAATAACTTTATGATATGATAAAACAATACTGTAAATTTCATTAAGATCGGTTTAATATGCAAAACTAAAATCGGTTATCTACCACGGCGTCAGGAATTTTTTTAAATAAACATTAATTTTTGGTGCTACGCGCAGGACAACGGATACGTTCGCTCTGATTGGGCATTCCAATGACCTTTGATAATGATTGATAAATTTTAATTTTTAGTACATTTCGAAATAAATAAATAAATTTGTTTATTGCAAAATAAAAACACATACTCTGTCTTTTGAAATAACACTTTTTTTAGCAAAAACTTTCTTTGTTCATAATATATTTTAACTTAGAAAATAAAAGTGTAAAATAATCAAATTAGTTTGATTTTTGTGGAATTAAAATATGAACATACAACAAAATATAGAGTAAGAAAATAATATATTAGATAAAGATTGGAAGAAATTTTGGTGGAAATCAACTTGTGTGAATCGAACACCGCTGTCCTGCGCGTAGCACCAAAAATTAATGTTTATTTAAAAAAATTCCTGACGCCGTGGTAGTTAACCGATTTTAATTTTGCAAATTGCAAATGAAAGGTATAGTATTCTTCTATTTGTAAAAAAAATTAACTTGCTACTTCCTTTATTTTCAGTCCTGCTGCATTTTGAAAAAATGAATTTTTTTTGCGAAAGCTGGATTGCAAAATTTATTTTGCAAAATCTAATGAACCGATATTAACTAAATTTACACTATTGTTTTATCATATCATAAAGTTTTTCTGGGTGAAATATGAAGGTCCTAAGTGTAGCAGCAATGGTTGAAAAACGTAAAATGTGAATACTTGTTTTTTTATGTTTTTTTCGCAATTATTGCTATTTTGCAACAAGGGTAACAATTTTAAAAATGTTTAACCAGACTTATATCGTAGTAAATTTAATTACGCAACTTTTATTTTAGTGCAACTTTTTTCGGAAGTGAATACTTTTAAAGTTATAATCAAAAAACGAAGAAAAAATCGAAATTTTCCTTTATTTTTTGAAATTTTGATGATTTAAACAATGTTCCGGACTTTTTTGAGTGGGAGGATAACTCAATTATTATTATATGGGTTAATTCCAAGCAATTTCTGCAAAAAAATTAGAGTCACCTCTCAACGTCCATCTCAAAACAGATCCGCCCTGGACTATTAATGAATTCAGCCGGTATATTGTCAGAGCATGGAGCTTTTGCGTTTTTTAATTTGTTAATTGCTGGCAATATTTCGTGTATTTTCGAGTTCTCTACCGGTAGGTCCACCCCACGTTTAGTAAATTTTTGAAATATTCTTACCGTTTGAAGCAGCTTCTCTTCGTTGATCATTATTTCATTTCTTTCGTTTGACACTGATTTGTAAAATGCTCGACTATTTGACTGTTGTCTATTCCTATCAATTTCTTATATTACTATTTTGCGTAGTTCCTTTGTTCTCTTTTATTAGTTTTCTTGTTTCCGTCGTGATGTTGTATAGTTTTCTTCACTTTCTGTTGTTTCTTGTTAAAGCATAGTGTTTCGCTTTTTCTGTCTTCCTTGTAGTTTTTCTTGGTATTCTTTATCAAACCATTCTGCTATCTCTGAATTGATTTTTCCATTTGTTGCCACAGTCTTTCGACATCATGCTTTGGTCTACTAGATTTAGTTTATGGTTGTTTCATTTCCGGTACGTAGTTTTCTCGTATTTCTTCTTTTTGCATTTTCTCGACGTTCCAATGTTCCGATGTCCCAATACTTCGTTCTTTTTAAGTTTCTGTGATGATATTCTGATTTTTTGCTTTCACTAGGTAACGATCTGTATCTCTATCTACTCCTCTGACGAATCTTACACCCAGAACATTACTTTCATGTCTAGCATCGATAATTATATGGTCAATTTGCTTCCGTGTAGACCAGGGCATTTAGCACTAAAATCATCTAGAAATTAGCTAGTTTTTGCATTTTATTCAGGATGATGTCAGGAAAAAAGTCTACTATTATACAGGGTGTAACAAAAATACAGGTCATAAATTAAACCACATATTCTGGGACCAAAAATAGTTCGAATGAACCTAACTTACCTTAGTACAAATATGCCTACAAACAAAGTTATAGCTCTTTACAAAGTTACAAAATGAAAATTGATTTTTTCCAATATATCGAAAACTATTATACATTTTTTATCGAAAATGGCCATGTGGCATTATTATGGCAGGAACATTTTAAAAAGAAATTATAGTAAAATTTGTGCACCCCATAAAAAATTTATGGGGGTTTTGTTCCCTTAAACCCCCCCAAACTTTTATGTACGCTCCAATTAAATTATTGTTGTGGTACCATTAGTTAAACACAATGTTTTTAAAACTTTTTTGCCTCTTAGTATTTTTTTGCTAAACCAGTTTTAATCGAGTTGCGGCTTCTTTTTTAATATATTTACATAAAAATTTTATGGGGGTTTTGTGCCTTTAAGTCCCCGAAATGTTTTGTGTACGTTCCAATTAAACTATTATTGCGGTACTATTGGTTAAACACAATGTTTTTAAAACTTTTTTTCCTCTTAGTCTTTTTTCGATAAGACACCTCTTATCGAGATATGGCTTCTTTTCTAATATAGTTCAAAATATATCTCAAACTGTAATTTATAAATAAATTTTCATATTACTACCAGGTCTCTTGTCAGTATACAAATATGTGGTGAATTTGACAGATATTCAAAATATCTCGATAAAAACTAGCTTTTCGAAAAAGTACTAAGAGGAAAAAAAGTTTTAAAAATATTGTGTTTAGCTAATGGTGCCACAATAATAATTTAATTGGAACGTACGCAAAAGTTTGGGGGGGTTCAAAGGAACAAAACCCCCACAAAATTTTTATGGGGTTCACAAATTTCACTATAATTTCTTTTTAAGATGTTCCTTCTATCAGAATACCACATGTCCATTTTCATTAAAAAATCTGTAATAGTTTTCGATATATCGGAAAAAATCGATTTTCATTTTGTAACTTCAAAGGGCTGTAACTTTTTTTGTATGCATATTTGTACTAAGGTAAGTTAGGTTCAACCGAACTATTGTTGGTCCCAGAATATGTGATTTAATTTATGACCTGTATTTTTGTTACACCCTGTATAGAAAAATAGGTGGAAATGCATAATTGCATTTTGAAGTGAATAAAATGCATCCAAAAGTGCATTAACAAATCAAAATAAGCATATTAAGGTCCAGATTTTGTTACTCGAGCGGTTTTTGGGGTCGCTGAATATGACTACACAATCAGAACCGACCTCCGGAGTACCTGGTGCCCAGGGTCACTGCTAAGGCACACCATCTGGTGGTTCGAGGGTTACCGACACTATATTTATGCAAACAGATTACCTGGAGGTTTTTGGAGTCGCTGTTCACGAATACGCCATCAGCACCGATTCCGGGAGCACCTGGTGCCCAGAGTCAGTGATAAGGCACGTCATCTTCTGGAGTTTCGAGGGTTTTCGTTATTAAATTGATGCAAATAGATTACTCGGGCGGTTTTTGGTGTTGTTCAAAACGAATACGCCTTCAGAACTAACACCCGGAGCACATGGTCTCGGATCACGTCGTCTTCTGGAGTTTTGAGGGAATTCGGCACTAACTTGATGAAAACAGATTACACGATGCGTTTTTGGGGTTATTGAACACAAATGTGCCATCAGAACTGATCCCCGGAGCACCTGGTGGCCACGGTCACTGCTAAGGCACGTCATCTTCTGGAGTTTTGGAGGTTTTCGGCCTTAAATACATGCAAATAGATTACTAAGCAATTTTTTGGGGTCACTGAATACGAATTCGCCATCAGAAACGACCCCGGGAGCACCTGGTGCCCAGCGTCACTTCTAAGGCATGTTATCTTCTGGAGTTTGGAGGGTTTTAGGCACCAGGTGCATCGGAGGTCGCTTCTGATGGCGCATTCTTGTTCAGCGACCCCAAAAACCCCCTGAGTAATCTGGTTGTATCAATTTAGTGCCGAAAACTCCCGAAACTTCAGCCTTAGCCGTAGACCTGGGTATCAGGTGCTCCCCGGTGATCGGTTTTAATGGCGTATTCGTCTTCGGCGACCCCAAAAATCACCAAGTGACAAAATCTGGCCCTTAATACACTTATTTTGGCATGTTTATGCAATTTTGGTTGCATTTTATGCACTTTAAAGTGTAACTATGCATTTCCACCTATTTTTCTATAGTAGACCTTTTTCCTGACAGCATCCTAAACATAATGCAAAAGGTTGCAAGTTTCCCTAGTGTGTCCCACCTTGACTTTACACTACAGGTTCTTATGACCAACAGTGATGCCAAATTTTATCAGAAACAGGTTTTAAGCAAATACAGTAAAACCTCCGTTAACCGAAATAATTGGGGGGGGGGGGCCGTTTCGGATAACAAGAATTTCGGGTAAAAAGTAACATTAATTATTTTTTGTATTCTTCTTGTATCAAATTATATAGTATTTTTGGTTAAAGTTGGTATTAAAAAATACTGTGAGGTGATTTCATAATGTGTTGTATATTTAATTGAGTTCTTTAGTTGTATGGAAGCAATGTTGACGATGTTGACAAATTAACAGCAAATTGTTTCAGTTTTGCGATAAAAATTTACTTTTTATTGAAGAAATTATTGAGACTATCAGCCGTTTTTGTTAAACGATGTTTCGGTTAAAAAGGTTTCGGTTAACGGAGGTTTTACTGTATACTTTTTTCTATAGGATAACTGTAAATAACTTAGGAATTAATATTATTGATATTTTTTGGCTGTCAGGGGTTCTAAAACATTTTTTTTTTTTGAAAAATACATTTATGTGAATAAATTAAAAAATATTTTTGTATAAAACATTAATAATGTATTTAAGTGAATAAATATCCCCTGTGGATGTTTCAGAGTACTGTTCTCCATTAATAAATGCAATTATTGTTATAACACAAAAATACCACAATAATAACTACAGTCGATATGAACTGCAACGAATCAAATGAACTAAAAAATGAACTAACTGAACTTACTAACTAACAATTAATGAACTTTAACGAATCAAATGAAATAACTAAAATTAATTTCAAGTTTAGAATGTATACTAAATTTTAATGAGGGTGTAAACACATTAAAAGACATTAATTTCAGGTTGGAAATCAGTCGTTAAGAATAACAATAAAGTGCAATTCGGATCCAAATTTACCAAATAAGCAATGAGTTACTCAATACAATGTTATCAGTAATAATTATAAGCTTATTTGATATTATTTGTTATAATTTAATTTAGGTGAACTGACCATCAACAATTATATTTTTTTAAAGATGAAGTTTTCGATCCTAATAGCATTATTAATAATATTTAGAAAATATTAAAATATTACTAAAAGATATTTAAATTGAAAACTTATTGATCCATTTCCTTGGTAACACCTCCAAGGCTTCTAAAATTTGCAAGCCAAATGGATGCTGAAGCGAAGAAGACAAGAGGGAATTCAAAAAACTTACAATTCACGACCCCGTCTGTTCAGCTGGTAAATTCCAACCGAAAATGGACCTAGTTACTCGAAGGAGTAAAGACCAATATATTTTTTTTATTTAGCTAATGCCTCGACTACTAATGGCCATTGGCATGATAGATACGGTACGGTACATTTTTGCAGTTAGGTACCTAGTGCCATGTGTAGTGTGCGTTGAGTAAGTGTTTTGTTACTTTGCAAAGTCGACGTCATTGTCTTTGCAAAGAGACGCTAATTGTATCCGAACGTCTGCGGTCCCTCCGGTGAGTACCGATCCCACAAGGACAGAAACTATTTTTATTTATTAATTTATAATAAACGAAAAATTCCTGACCCTGGTGAGATTCGAACTCGCGACCATTCGGACCTTTCGATCCAAAGGTAGGCGCTCTTACCACTGAGCCACAGAGGGGGTCAATAATTTATTTATTCTCAACTGTAGGACAATATAAAACTTTAAACTTGACTGACAATATATTTTATATTTGGCTTGACATGACTTCAGAACTGTCTATACATAAATTAACAACCATAGAACAACATCCACTTTTAATGTTGGATGTTCTAACATTCTTAACCAAAAAAAGTTATTACGTATATCGATTATAAAATTGCTGATTACTTTTCGAAAATGACTATCACTCAAAAAACACAATGAAAAAAATTGTTTTACTACAATGCTATTGACTGTAACGAGTTAGTTTTAATTTAACATTTTTAGGGCCTTACATTTTTAGGACCTTGGTAATGTCCGATTGAAAATTCTTTTGAAGAAAATCGGCATCGCCGCGCTAAAAACTCCCATAAGGATTGTATTGCCGTATGTTCGTGTACTGTAAAGTCAAGGTGGGACAGACATTAGGTGCAGCATTTAAAAATCGATTTATTTTGTGCTAAATACCCTGGTCTAGTGTGAAATTGTCATTAGAGACACAAGTCTTTTTATGAACGTTTTTATGTTGCAACGTAGTAAACAGTTTTCCTCCATATATCATAATAACCTTACTATCTCTTCAATATATCAATAGAATATATGCCTCTAAGTCTAAAAAGTTATCTATTATCACGAAATATATTAGTTTTGTCTAACACATCAGCGGGGCATAGGTTAATAGCAATTACAAAACTTAGATAGCGCTATTGCCAATAAAGAAAAACACGTTTTATGGCAGGCCGAAGAAGTATCGAGATATCGTGGCCAATAAAAGTAAATATCAGTAATTATCAGCCATGACATGCCTAATTAGGTATATAACGTCTCCGTTAATCGTTATTTTAATTTTTAATCAATTTGTTTCGGTTTAAGGGGTCATTGCGAAGTGATGTTTTGGCGAATACATAGTTAGGTATTAAATAAGCAGATACACTCGTAATAAAATGATTCAGTGCATTTGAATGCAAAAAATAATTTTTCTTTATCATTTGTAAATAACTAAATCGGAATGTAATGTCTACTGGAAAAACAACATACTGGCCGACAAATGTGAATAACATATCTGTAGGTCAATAAAGAAAAAAAAACAACTGAAAAAATCTTTTGAAGATTTTTGAAGATTCTAAAAGGTATATGACTGATAGCTGATGACATACAGTTGATTTTCCTTTATTTGGTCAAGTGAAAAGAGAATTTTGATATCAAAATGATTGCTGTCCAAAATATGTATGAATATGTCTTAATTCTCTTTACCGATGCTTTTAAAACTAACAGTGGTGTTGGCTGTGCAGTCACCACTAAAGATGAACTTCTAAGATCATCTCGGTTACCCTTAACATGCAGCCTTTACCTAGGTGAACTATATACATACTATTCTGTTGGCTTTTAAATGCAACTTTCATCAAAACGCACATATTACCATTCGTATAGATTCCATTTCATTTTTCCTTTCGATCAATACAATTTTCCCTGAACACCCATGTGTTCAAAACATTTATGAAATGTACCAAAACCTCTGCTTAAGATCTAACAATAGGTATCATATATTAATATATTGGATTTACTAGTAATGGAACAGCACACCATTTTGCCAAAGAATATACCAATCATAGTATGTACTTGAATAATTATAATGCAACTAGCTAACGATCTCAAACTCGTTTTCATAAAGACATTAAAGGATACCTGGCAAAACTTATGGCAGAGCAAAACAACTCGTCTTGAAGTTAAACTTTATTGGTCATCTTTCTCTGGACTTTCTAACTAGTAGTGATGTTGAAAAAGTAACTATTCGTTACAAAGTACTCGTTACTTACGAATACAGAAAGTAACGATTACTGTACAGAGAGGCAAATCGTTACTTTGATTACTCTAATTACTTCGTACCAATCGTATCAGAGCGAGTAACGACAATTGTATCTACTTTGATTAGTTTAATTATTCTGATTACTTCGTTACTTCGTACCAATCGTATTAGAGCGAGTAACGACTATTGTATCTACTTTGATTACTCTGATTACGTCGTTACAAAATACAAAAGTAATCATAGTAATCAAATAATTTTTATCCCTTAAACAGATCGTTGATCGGTGAAGGTCGTTGTTATATCGGAATACCTATACAAAATACCTACCCACTGAGAAATACGATTCTCGATATAATTACCGGTACTCAAATACAATAGTAATCATAGTAATCAAAGTAACGAATACTGTAAATGATTACTTTATACAAAATACCTACCTACTGAGAAATACGATTTTCGGTATGATTAACGGTACTCAAATACAAAAGTAACAAAAGTAATCATAGTAATCATAGTAATCAAAGTAACGAATACTGTAAATGATTACTTTATACAAAAGTAACGATTTGTAACGAATACTCGAAAGCACTAACTAGGGGAGAAGCATCCATTATTAGCAAACTCCGAATTACCAAACTTACCCATGGTTTCTTGATGTCTTCAAGAACTCGTCCAACTTGCCACTATTGCAATGTTTACCTGATCGTGACACATATCCTCGCCTACTGCATTTAACATCTGTATAAATCATTGGACTTCAAATCTACTCTAAGGCCGTTTACAAACGAACCACTTCTTGAAGTCGAAATCGGCAGCAAAAAGTCGAGCGTTTGTCGTTGTCTGTCGCTACTTGAAGTCGTCATTTAACAAGAATGCAAAACGCATTTCCTTTTCACACGGGCGTTTTCTCGACTGCACTACAACTTCTGTCGCTCGTGTGAAAAGATAATGCGTTTTGTATTGTTGTTAAATGACGACTTCAAGTAGCGACAGACAACCATAAATGCTCACCTTTTTGTTGCCGACTTCGACTTCAAAAAGTGGTTCGTTTGTAAGCCGTCTTAGTAGGGATGGGAAAAACCTACCGGTTTTTTTCCTCTGCAATAATCGGCTTTTCCGGTTGTTCTTTTGCCCCGGTTATAACCAGTTTTTTCTTTATAAAATAATGACCGGTGAAAAACCGGATAAGCGGAAAAAATACTGAATTCAGAGAAAAAAATGGGAAAATTTTTCGCCCCCGCGCCTAAATGAGAAATTTAAGCTGCCTGAAACCAATTTCACAACACTGATGACTGATTTCTATACTGATATGGATTCGAATGAAGTGTCGCAAACTAAAACGCATGTAAATGTAACCTATTGGGTATTGGTTATTACTAAAAAAACCGAACCCCGGTTTTTAGAATAACCGGTTTTTTTGACCGATTATAACCGACAGGTTAAACCGTGGGTAAAAAAATCGGTATAACCGAAAACCGGTGTTTTGTCAACAACCGCCATCCCTACGTCTTAGGCCGCTTGCAGGCAGAACCTCTTTTTGAAGTCGAAGTCGGCAGGAAAAAGTCGCTGGCTTGTCGCTAGTATCGGCGTTTGCCGTAGTTCTGATGGCCTTCTTTTTGTAGTTAACAGTGTAGTCTGTACAAACAGATTAATTATGCATTCGAACGAAGAAACATTGCTTTTGTTGCTCCTTGTACTTTTTGTCGCTGCTACCGGTGAGACGCTGCAACCGACGCGACGAGAGAAGTTGTAGTGCAGTCGAGAAAACGCCCGTGTAAAAAATGTCCAATCTACAATTTCAAATGATGCCAAATAAAATTTCTTGATGTCCACTCTACAATTATTAATGCTGGACTATCTGATCATGAAGCAGTTTATACGAAGTTTAATATCTTGAGCAAACCCTCCTCGAAAACCCGACGTTTAGGCAGGATTTTTTCCACCCGGAACTTTCGTAATTTCCAAAATTTATGCTTAACCTCTGAGTGGCGCTTTCCTGCTATGGACGTGGATAATAATTTTAGTACTTTTTTGGATAAGCTTGTCCGTATCTTCAATAAAGCATTTCCTTTAATTGCAATTAAGCCAAAACATCGCAAACCCTGGACTACTAAAGGTATCCGAATATCTTCCAAGAATATGCGTTCTCTTCTCTATATCAGGAAATTTACTACCAACGTTTCTATCACTGAATATATCACCAAGTACAGGGCAACCTATCTTAAACTTATAAAATTAGCTAAAAAAGACTACTACCATAACCGTTTGGGAAGCTCAAAAAGTGTTGCAAAATAAACTTGGTCCATAATAAACGATCTTCGAAATAAAACCCACACTGCTAAAACAATTTCCCTTCCAGACCCTGAAAATCTAAATGAATACTTTGTTAATGTGAGTAAAAATATTACATCAACTATTTTGCCACAACAAGATCCCATTGCTTATCTCCCTAATTCAAGAAAGGTCTCGAATTCATTCTTTATAAAACCAGTCGATAAATCTGAACTAATCCAAACAATCAATAGTATCAAAAGCAAATCCTCCTGTAATACTGATGGTCTATCGATAAAAAATTTTTCTAATCTCCCAGAAAATGTGTTAGAAGTCCTCATCTCACTAATTAATGATTCCTTTGAGAAAGGTAAATTTCCAGAGTGCCTGAAGACAGCCATCATTATTCCCCTTCATAAGGGTGGTGAAATATCTAATACCTGCAATTATAGACCTATTGCACTACTACCGGTACTCTCCAAAATTATTGAGAGACTCATAAAAGCCCGACTTATGTCCTTTCTAGTTGAAAACAACATTTTATCACAAAATCAGTTCGGCTTTTTAAATAATAAATGCACCACTGATGCCATCTTTTCTGTACTACATGAGGTTTATCAAGCACTGAACAATAATCTTCACACTGCCACCGTTTTTTGTGACTACGCCAAATCTTTTGATTGTGTAAATCATAACATTTTGATAAGAAAACTAAATTTCTACGGAATTCGAGGTATTTCTTTAGATTGGTTCCAATCTTACTTGGATGATAGGAAACAACTGGTTAGAGCAAATGATACAGACTCTAGTCTCAAAAACATTGTATGTGGGGTACCTCAAGGTTCAGTATTGGGTCCTCTACTTTTCCTTATCTTTATTAATGACATCACTAGTTTAAAAATCGATGGAAAAATCTTTCTTTTTGCTGATGATACCAGTATCACTTGGAACAACTCAAATATTGCAACTCTTCATGCTACTATAACTTCTGATCTACTTACAATAAAAACCTGGTCTGACTCTAATTTACTCTCGTTTAACGTAGATAAAACAGTAGCATTGTCTTATAAAGGAGTCCTTCAACCCTTACCTCTTAATAACAGCCAGATCAGTACCGTTGATTCTGTGAAATTTCTTGGTATTTTTTTAGACAGCAACCTTAAATGGTCCCACCATATCGATTTGTTAAGGAAGAAACTATCCTCAGCTTGCTATGCTATAAGATCTGTTTCGAATGAACTCAATTTAGCATCTTCCAAAATAACATATTTTTCTTTGTTCGAGTCACATCTTCGTTATGGTCTTCCTTTTTGGGGTTCTGGTACAGCTGCCCAATTCGATGTTATTTTCAAATTACAAAAAAGAGCAATTAGATATCTGTTTGGCCTCAGAAGAACAACACATTGCAGAAGTTACTTCAAAGATCACAGAATTTTAACCCTTCCATCTTTGTATATTTTAGAAACTGTTTGCTTAATTCGTAAACATCTACATGTCTTTCCACCAAGACCTAATCATGACTACTTCACGAGAAATTCTACGTTTGACGTCTATATGCCGACCCCGTCCTCTGAGTTAGTAAAGAAATCTATATTATATTCCGCAAAAAAACTTTACAATCATCTCCCTCTACAACTTAAATCTGCAGCATCTTTCCCCAAATTCCGTAAACTGACAAAAGCCTACCTATCTGAAAGACCATATTATTCAGTAGAAGATTTTCTTAATCAATAACTAAGAAATTACAGTACCCTTTGCACAAGTAGTATTTTTATTATCATTTTTTTTGTCTATATTTGGGTGTCATATGCAGCAGCTTAACTTTTAAACTTATTAATTACTAGGTAGACTATGCATTTGCAATTTACTTAAATTTTGCAATTGACTACTTCTGTTTAACTTCATTATTATTGTTACTATTGTAAATATATTGACGATTTATGTAATTTTAGTAAATTGGATTGTTATTGTTTTGTTGTCTTGACTTTTTATAAGCTTTGTCGATAAAATTGTACAATTTTTCATGACAATAAAGCATATTTCTATTCTATTCTATAAAAGAAATGCGTTTTGCATTAAATGACGACTTCAAGTAGCGACAGGCAACCACAAACGCTCGACTTTTTGCTGCTGACGTCGACTTCAAAAAGTGGTTCGTCAGTAAGCGGCCTTAAGAAAATGCTCAGCATCGCTACAGAGATCACTCAAAATATACTGTTTCTAAAAACCGCTGTAGCTAAACTACAAGATTTTTTAATTTAATCGATTTTTAAAGTTGGTGTTAATGTTCCTGTACCGATGGCCGTAGTTGTCGAGGTAAATACTTTATGTAAATAAATAAAAGAAATGAAAAATATTGAAAGAGTTGTTTTAGTTGTTTTACAGCACCTTTTTCCTCAAAATGAAAAAGGTCGATCACTTCGAATTCCTGATTTTGTCAACCTCGTTCGTTCGCTATAAATGGAAAAAGCAATCGGCTGATGAATGGCGAATTTCATATTTATTAATACTTATATTTATAATTAAATGTCCATGTAAGGCAGCTTTTCAAGGCGTCAACATTTTTTGCTGTGTATATATTTTTTCATATTCCTGTATTAAATGTTACTTCCGTTGTTTAAAGTAAATGATCGATCGCATAAAAGTAGGTGTACTGCGGAAAATTTTATGTTAACCTATTAAAAACTGAAAATATACTAAAAATATTAAGTCTTTTATCATTTTACTATTTTTATTGGGAATAACATACAATTTTACTTCAAAATAAGTTTACTGGACGTTTCAATTTCCACTTCGGAAATCGTTTCCTTATTTTGGGATTATGGGTGTAATTAGAGTTGATGTATGACTTTTAAACACTTGATATATTTGACCTAGATCTTATAGGCCACAACAAATATGTTGTTGAAAAACTTGCTTAAAGGTGGTCGATCGCCCTAGAGTCTAGGGTTTAGGGGATCAAATTCTGACTGTTTTTTGTGTTATTTTATGTTAATTTGTTTGTGAAATCAAAATCATAAATGTGGTTGTATAAATCAGGTTTTTTTATTTTTGTACAAAGAGTGTGTTCGTGTATTGTGTGTTGCATATGTATTGTGTATCAGATCGTTGAGATTTGTTCTTCGACTACCTTTATCTCGCTATTGTTGGTATGTTCTTGTTGTTGACTTCTTCTTTTAGTATTGGTAACCAAAGCCTGCTGAATTCTACTGATGTGTTTGCTACACATTTTTCTTCGTTAAGTAAGATGAGGGCTGCTTGTTTGACTTTTCTCTTTTTCATATCTGTTTTTTTATGATTATTGTTGCATCTTTCCATTGTTCTCTGTGCTCGTTGTCCCACGTAGTCTCCCACATAGAAATGGTTATTCAATTACTTACCCTTGTTGGTCACACGGCATTTTATAGATTCAGTTTTAGGATCTCTTTTGTCTTGTTGGGTGTGGTTTTGGTCAGGATAGATCTCGTTGGGTATTTTGAATGTTGTTATGATGTACTTGTTTCCTGGACTTTTTAATTTTTCTGATAAGCTCTTTACATGTGGTATTGTTCCCTTGTTGAGAGTCCCTGGAATGCATGTGGCGTTTTGTTGTTTCTTGTCTTCAACCTTGTGGAATTGCTTATTTATAAATTACAGACTCAAAATCTTTGTTAGGCATTTGATAATTCCTTTTTTTGATATTTATGTTGTGGTTGAAGTGGTAATTTAAATATCTGTTAATGTGAGTTGGTTTTCTGGACTTTGGGTTGCATATCCTGTGTCTCCTTTTGTAATTAGCAGATCCAGAATAGGAAGTAAATTGTTGTTTTCCTGTTCCATGGTGAATTTGATGGATTCTTCTTGATTGTTGGTGTTCATCAGAAATTTGTTCAATGTCTCTGGCCGTTGGGGCCAAATAGACAACACATCATCTACGTTATCTATGTAAAGTACCTATTAGTAGTTGCATGATGGTTGATACATTCAGTTTGGTTTTGTTGTCAATGTATCATCCTTTTCTAGTTTGCCTCTTATTATTTTTAAAGTTTTCTCCAGTGGTACATTGGTGAAAATACTGGTAATGTGAAAAAGTTTAAATAGTACAACTATTTTTAAATCTGCTATTCACTAAGATATAGTCTAATTTATTTTACGGACATTTTGTTTTATACACTGATACGCCAGTCAATGGGAGTAATAGGATATTACCCCGAATTCTATCCTACTGCATGGATTTTAATGAAATTTTGAGAATAGCCTCTACTTATCTCCTAATTCAAAGTCTACCCTATGCCGATGTGTGCTTTTATCTTGGGGGTGGTTCCCACCCCTTCTTAGTGATGGAAAATTTTTTGGTTAAAATAACCACGGAATTCGCTAGAGAACCCAATTCTAAGCAAAGGGTGTTCTATATATTTTTTTAAACTCAATAATTTGAGTTATTCGTGGTTGAAAATTTGCCATTTTCATTGAAACATAACACCTTTTCGAACGGTTTTTGCGAATACCTTTAAAAACTTTGCGTCTAACTAAAAAACTTTATAAAACATTTTTGTAGGTTATAAAAAACAAAGAGACACTTGCCTTTTTAAATCTTCTAGTTATAATACAAAAAGAGATATGGTAGGTGAAAATAGTTTGTTTTTTTGGTACATGCTCAAATTGGTGTATTTAACTTGAAACAACAGAGAAACGGTCGATTTTAAGTGTATAATGCTACCAATACCTTTTGTAGTGCTTGAAAAGACCTTTAAAATGAGCAATATTAAAGGTCCATTACATTCAAAGTAAGCGAGATATGCTGCAAACAAAATTGATAACTCTAACATATTTTAAGAAAAAATGAGAAGTAATTTTCATCCCCATCCACCAGAATGTAAATGCATCGTTTTCCTTTTACAATACCTTTTTTTATAGTGTTTTTTTATGTTCAAAAAGTTGGACGCATTTAAAATGAATGGTTTAAAAAAAATAAGATCAAATTATAGAGTGCATTTTTAAATGTTCTTAAAAATCTTCCTTTTTCTCCATGTAACTTGAAAATTGAAAATGATAAGAGATACCGTAACGAAAGATCAAAATTTTTATTTAAAAAAAACCCTACATTTTTGTGTGGTATCTTTTTTCGTATATCTATCATTTTCGAGTTAAATGGAAAAAGAAACAAGATTTTTAAGAAAATTTAAAAATGCGCTCTATAATTTGATCTTATTTTTTTCAAAAACCATTCATTTTAAACCAGTCCAACTTTTTGGACATAGAAATAACACTATAATGAATGAAATTAACATTTAATATTGCTCGTTTTAAAGGTCTTTTCAAGCATTACAAAAGTTATTAGCATCATTATGCATCTAACATCGACCGTTTCTCTGTTATTTCAAGTTAAATACACCGATTTGAGCATGCACCAAAAAAACAAACTCTTCCCACCTACCATATCCCTTTTGGTATTATAACTAGAAGATTTACGACGGAACGAATCTTTTTGTTTTTTTATAAGCTACAAAAATATTTTATATAGTTTTTTTGTTAGATCCATAGTTTTTAAGGTATTCGCAATAATCCGTCCAAAAAGGTGTCATTTTTCAATGAAAATGGCCAATTTTCAACCACGAATAACTCAAAAAGTATTGAGTTTTCAAAAAATAATTATAGAACAGTTTTTGCTTTGAATTACGTCCTCTAACCTTCTCCGTAGCTATTTTAACCAAACAAATTTGCACCACCGAGAAGGGGTGGGAACCACCCCCAATATAAAAGCGCACATCGGCATAGGGTTGACTTTGTTTCTTGAGCTAATCCTTCTTACTGTGGAAATATCAAGTAAATCGATGTAGTAGGATGGAATTCGGAGCCAAATGCCCTCATTGACTGCCCTATGAATTGTATTGTTTAAATAATGTCTTTATTTCAGGGGGTCGTTAGAAGATACTACCTTACGACACGTAATTGAAGATCAGGTGAGTTTTTAGAGCATTTAATTTTATATAGTTGTTTAGATTTTATCGACCATTTAGTTGTTCCTTTAATTTCATTAGTTATTTGCATCACAAACTTGAAGTCTATAATTTTAAATACTATTCATATAATAAATAATAATTAAAGATTCTAATATTACTGTAATAACAAATCAGATATTTTTTTAGGATAATATTTTTTCATATATTCATATACTTTCTTTACCTACATGTAATTTCATTAGAAAATGGTTATTTGAAATCAGCATAAGTAAAGTTGTCATCTTACAAAGTACACATTTGTTTGAAGTCCCTAGCTCGTTGAAGCATGGACAAAATGAGTAGCTTATGTGAAACTAGGGATAATAAGAGAAGATTGAAATAATAACACTGGCTCTGTTATGTTCCTTTTCCAAATACAAACCCTCCTTTCCTTTTTGGAAAGTACTTTAAATATGTCGGTATCTTTCCTACTTGGTGAGTATCAGTGTCCTTAAATCAAAATTTTTTCAATGGTCATCATTCAATTTATAACCGCGCCAAATGCCTCAACAAGTCAACAAAAAGTCTGGCACCAAGGCTATATCTTTGAAACGAATTAACTTAAAGTTATGAAATTTTGGGACACTAAATGGCATAATGTTTTGCATGTTTTACAAGATAACTAAAATTTGTATGATATCATCGTTTCCAGTATCTCCGCCATCTTGAATTTTTTTAAATGGCAACGTAGGTTGAGTGATATGTTAAAAAAAGCTTATTTCATCCAATTTTCAAAAATGATAGTAACTTGACGCAAAAATAAATAATTAACCAAATAATTGAAGAAACTTTGTTAAGTAAAAATAAACATGTAATTTTATACACATAGTATATGACAACCCATAACACTCGTATACAATTGAACTAAATTACAATTTTTTCTTTACAGTAAGTGCTAAAAAGTGCTGTCCATTTGTCTGTTGAAAATGATATAATCTATCGTGAAAGCTGCGAATAGAATTGTTAATTATCTACAGTAATGCACTGCATTTCACGACGTATGCGGTATTTTAAACCATTTAGTTTAGTTGGTCTGTTAATATCAACGCGGTTTCTCAAGTAACCCACAGAAAAAGGTCAAGTGGTGTCAAATCGGGTGATCTGGCCGGCCACTCTCTCACAGCTTTCATTGTCACCACACTTTCACTGTTATTCAGTGTAATTGCATATCTTTATTTTTCAATCTTGTTTGGTCAATTGTGTCCAAAGTTTGTTTGGTCAAAGTGGATGAAATAAGTAATTCTTTGACATATCACTCAACCTACGTTGCTATTGATAAAAAATCAAGATGGAGGCGATACTGGAATCAATGACGTCACACAAACTTCAGTTATAAAACATGCAGAAAATAATGTCGTTTAGTATCCCAAGATTTCATAATTTTAAGTTTATTCCTTTCAAAGATAAAGCCTTGTTGCCAGATTTTTTCGCAACCCTGTATATTGGTCTACTATAAAACCAACGAACCAATTTTTCTACGAAGATGACCTGTAATATACTAGATTACTAGATACACACGTAGATATATCGTGTCGAAATCATCATCGAACATTGTACATAAATTACTTTTATTACTCACACCATAACAGAACAGAAGATTTCCTCACCCGAGCGGAGTCGCTGTTATAAGTATATGAGGAATGCGGTATGCGGTGCCTAGTCACTAGTCATGCTAACCTGCTGACATACTAGGCTAACGTTAGTCTTGAAGTATTAGTTTGGGAGCTGGTTTATAGCACCTGATATTGTTGAAGTATGTTTAATTCAATTTCGTTCGAATCCATGTTTTAAATTTTGATTTTTACGAGCCAAATGTGAAAAAATCAAAATCTATCTCTCTACTGAAGAAATAACATTTAATCTAAATAAAAATATAATAAAACAATATTTTTTCTACAACCGTGTTAAAAATGCAATTTTTAGCACTCCATACGAGCGTTAAAAATGCTACTTTAAGGCACTAGTGCTTTAAAAAAATTTTAAGGCACTGCAGTTCGTATTGACCGTATATGCAATTTTGATGTAATGTCAAAAAATATAAAATTGGAATGTCAGTCAAGTTCAAGTAAAAGTTTTTGTAGATATTGTCCTGTAATTACGTTTGTAGAAAAAATATTGTATGATATGCGTGTTACAAAGTACATTTTTAAGGCACTCATGTGAATTGCAGAACTCGCTTTCGCTCATTCTGCAAACTTTCACATGCGTGCCTTAAACGTGTACTTTTAACACTTATATCATAAATAACTATTAAATCCAAGACTTTTCGTTAATAAACTGCTTTCTGGCTGCATCCTGTATCTCCGGCTTTTACAATATATAAGCACAGAGACGACGAAAAATTTTTATTTCAATTATTCTAATTGTTTAAAAAGTAGTAAACTTTGTATCTAGGGGTTTTCGTTGTTTTCCTCGTAATACGAGAGATGTCGCTAGATTGCGTCTCAAAAGGTGGAATCATTGTATCGCGATGGTTTCCCTTAAATAGGCAGATTGTTGATATTTCTTTCAGAGTTGTGACTGCATAGCTTCACTGAGGATGCATGAGGATGCTGAAATAGCTATATGGAGATGGTGGTCCAACTCTGAATCAAATATAAACAAAAACTGCCTTTATCTTTTTCATTTTTACTCAGTTTTGAGTATTTAGAAACTGTCTTTCGGTCCTTTTCCTAGACGAAGAGAAGGTAAATGCGTGGCCTAAGTGTCCTCTATTTGCTTTCTCCTATTTTCGTCGTCTCTGTGCTTATATATTGTAAAAGCCGGAGATACAGGATGCAGCCAGAAAGCAGTTTATTAACGAAAAGTCTTGGATTTAAAATATTATTTATTATATTTTTATTTCAATTATTCTAATTGTTTTAAAAAGTAGTAAACTTTGTATCTAGGGCTTTTCGTTGTTTTCCTCGTAATACGAGAGATGTCGCTAGATTGCGTCTCAAAAGGTGGAATCATTGTATCGCGATGGTTTCCCTTAAATAGGCAGATTGTTGATATTTCTTTCAGAATTGTGACTGCATAGCTTCACTGAGGATGCATGAGGATGCTGAAATAGCTATATGCAGATGGTGGTCCAACTCTGAATCAAATATAAACAAAAACTGCCTTTATCTTTTTCATTTTTACTCAGTTTTGAGTATTTAGAAACTGTCTTTCGGTCCTTTTCCTAGACGAAGAGAAGGTAAATGCGTGGCCTAAGTGTCCTCTATTTGCTTTCTCCTATTTTCGTCGTCTCTGTGCTTATATATTGTAAAAGCCGGAGATACAGGATGCAGCCAGAAAGCAGTTTATTAACGAAAAGTCTTGGATTTAAAATATTATTTATTATTTTTATTTCAATTATTCTAATTGTTTTAAAAAGTAGTAAACTTTGTATCTAGGGGTTTTCGTTGTTTTCCTTGTAATACGAAAGATGTCGCTAGATTGCGTCTCAAAAGGTGGAATCATTGTATCGCGATGGTTTCCCTTAAATAGGCAGATTGTTGATATTTCTTTCAGAGTTGTTACTGCATAGCTTCACTGAGGATGCATGAGGATGCTGAAATAGCTATATGGAGATGGTGGTCCAACTCTGAATCAAATATAAACAAAAACTATCTTTATCTTTTTAACATTTAATCTATTTTATTTCGAAGGCTATACGTTGATTGGTAGGAACTGTATTTTTATTCCTATTTTATGATTATTTACTTAGATTATTTTCATACTTCATATAGATTCATATGGTCACGTGTCACATAAGTTCATTTCGAACTTATGAAACAATAGTAGGCCCAACAGTGTTGGATGCATGAGAATCTTTTACAATGAATCAAAAAGAAGAAAAAAGTTAGATATTTGGGAGAGAAAAATCTCGATGTAAGTTTTTGATGGTATGAATGAGGCTAACGGGGGATGGCGCAGAAGAACAAACCAGAAGCTAATGAAGATGTATAAGAGATTCAAAATAGTACAGAAAACCAGTACGCAGAAAGTTAGGTGGTTTGCACAAATGTCACAAGAGAGAAACGTCCTAGGAGTTTTATAAGCAGGAGAACAAAAAAAGAGGGAGTCCACGATGAAAGTGGTTTGATGCCATCCGAACTGACATAGAAGAAATGGGTATAAGGGTATGGAGAGAACAAGTGAAGGATCGGAAAAAGTGGAAAAAATCTAGTCAAGATTATCGAAGTCAAGGGCCTGTAAGGTTTTTTGACCTTGAAACTTAAAATATTTTTGATAAATACAAAAACATAATGCAACAGATAGTCAAAGTTTCAGAAAAGTGCTGCATTTTTGCCTGAAAGTTTGCATGCAATGACTGGAATAGTCTATATGCTATGTATTGTCAAATAGACCTCTTCACAATCACACAGGTTGATTCAAAAAGTTTTTCGTATCTACATAGGTTAAGTTGGGAGCACTTACTCTTACCAAAAATCACCACATATATTATTTATCTTAAAGAAGTTAAAATAAAATGAACAAAAAAATTATTTTATTTTCCATGCTGTATCCTGAGAGATTTTCCAACATAAAAAATCATTTTCCAAGATTACAAATCGTTGCAGTTTTTTTTCTTCTTTTACTCGGTATAAGGTTTTGCGTCTTACAAATATTCAATAGAAAAACACGAATTGCATCTCAAAATCTTCGAACGAGAATAAACAAAATCTAAAAGTTTGTTTACACAGCAAGCAACGGTTGTCTTTCATTACAGTCGAACCCGCTTATTGGAATAGCCTTCGTGCCAAGCAAAAGTATTCCTATAATCGGGATATTCTAGTAACCGATCATTAGTGGCTAGTAGAAATGTTTGACACCTTTGATTTCTATTCCATAAACCGGGATATTCCTATAACCGGTATTCTAATAAGCAGGTTCTACTGTATAATGATTCGTTTTACCTGCATACCTGAAGTTTAAGTGTTTGTACAGCCATATGCCTCTACCAACATAGCCATTGACTTTCTCTGATTTTTCTATGCTAGACAGTCCCATTTACACCGTCAGGGAGTGAAGTTGAGGTCTTGGCCTGGCATTTAGTTAGTCAAGTGGTGTTTGGATTGTCCCAGTACTATCAAGTCCCATTTACATCGTCTGGGAATCAAGTAAAACTTTTGGGCTTCGTTGGCCCGCCAGAAATAGGAGTAGAATTAGAAGTTATAATTTTATTTTTGAGAAATCTGTTATGATTTCCTTAATTTCCGATTCATCTCTTGGCCACAAGAGATTCACAGTATATACAAATTATAAAAAGAAACGTTAAAATCCGTCAACAAGCAACGGAAGTATTTTATAACTCGAATTTGAAGTTCATATTTATATTTTTCGATATCGTCGATTTGAAAAAAAAAAGGACTAACTTCATCCAGAATAATCGTAGGATAATTTTTAAACTTGCCAGCTTTTCGAATATGAAAGATAATTTTTTCCCGGAAAGTAACAAAAAAGTTATTCAATTTGTTTATGAGCAGTTTTTGCAATCCAGTTTTGCCATGTTGGAAATGGTTTCTACTAACTTTTTTAAATTATTTTGAGAGAATAACTTCTCTCTTTTTTGCTTATGCTATCTGTAGAATCATTCTAATTTTATTTTTTCTGACTAACGTTATTACAAAAAAAGTTGTTTGGGATAAACAAATTAAATAACTTTTAAACTAGTTGATGAATCACTCTGACATTTTAACCACATTTTTAACACTACAAGACACAACTTTTCACGCAATATCACGTTATAGATTAATGTTTACAAACATGTATTCAAAATTAAAAATTTGTAGGGTTTTTTATAGTTTTCTAAGCGACCAATTAGTAAATCAACATTGAAAAATCGTTATTTTAATAGTACCGGCGCTACTGTATAGGGTGCCCGCCTGCAAAACTAGCGTAGACGCCCTTCGGTTTTTTTAAATGACTATTTTGTATAACACCATCAAAAAAAGCTCATTTTGGAGCCCCCCAAACAGGGGAACCCGCCTGTAGTGCATCCTTTGCAAGCTGACCCTAATCTTAAACCTTCAAAAATAATTACCTCCAAATCCGCTCAAAATGCTTTACTTTTCAGTGGTAGACGAATGTACTTAAAATGATCTATTTTGGGCCTTAAATTATTAATAATTTAACCAAGTCCACCCAACCCACTGTAGGCAACATAGAGCTTTTAGTTATTGAGGTTCATAAAACTCAAAACACTTGTCAGAGAAGTGAAAGTTTTACTTTTATTAAAATTAAAAATAATATCAAAAACAAAACTATTTTATAGCCCAAATTTTGGTTGTTCAGAGAGAATCAAATATGCACTCTCTGATGATATCCTAATAAGGATTGAAACCGGCCAGGGTGTTTTTGGCGCTCTCTGAACTAACTAAAATAAGACGGCTCTTAATTCGTTTTCATCATCATCATCATCCAGCACTTTGCGTCCACTGCTGAACATAGGCCTCCCTCATTTTTGTCCATTGTGCTCTATTTTGAGCACTTTGCATCCAATTTCTAGACAATTTCTTGAGATGTCAGTCCATCGAGTAGGTGGTCTTCCTCTACTTCTTTTGTCTAATATCGGTCTCCACTCATGTAATCTCTTCGTCCATCTCCCATCACTGATTCGGGCGACGTGTCCGGCCCAGTTCCATTTCAGGGTGTCAATTCGGGAAATTACATCGGTGACTCCTGTTCTTCGTCTTAAGTCTTCATTTCTAACTCGGTCACGACGCGATATACTCAGCATTGACCTTTTCATTTTCCTCTGGGCTATTTGCAGCATTTTAGAAGTTGTAGCTGTCAATGTCAAAGTTTCGGCATCATAAGTCATCACAGGCAACACACATTGGTCAAATGTTTTACGTTTTAAAGAAATTGGTATATCGCTTTTAAAGATGTCTTTGAGTTTTCCATAGGCTGCCCATGCTAGGTTTATTCTTCTTCGTAGTTCGCATGTTTGGTTGTCTCTTGTGATCTTTATTTCGTGTGCAAGGTATATGTATTTTTCCACTAGCTCTACTTCGTTGTCTCCAATATTGATATTTCCGCTAGGTACTAGGTTTGTCATGAATTTTGTTTTGGAGATGTTTATTTTAAGACCTACACTGGCACACACTAACTGAAGTTCATGTAGCATTGTACATATCTCCTTAAGGTTGTCAGAGAATAAAACTATGTCGTCTGCGAATTTCAAATTTGTTAATCTTCTTCTGTCAATATTCAGGCCTCGCTCTTCCCAGTTAAGTTTTTTACAGGCATATTTTAGTACTGCGGTAAACAGTTTAGGCGATAAGGTATCTCCCTGTCGGACTCCTCTGCCGATTGGGATATGGTCCGTGTTTTTATGTAGTTTCACCGACATAGTTGCGTTCTTGTATGTATTAAATGTAAATTAACCTTGTGTATCGGTAGTCAATGCGGCATGCTTGTAGAGTTTAAAGAATGTTGTCAAATTCTACCGTGTCAAAGGTAAATCTACAAAAACCAAAACGAGTGGTCGATTGTATTCGATAGTCTTTTCTATTACCGTTTTAATGCTCTGTAGGTGATCATTTGTTCCAAATCCGGTACGAAATCCCGCTTGCTTCATTGGCTGGTAGAAATCAATTCGTTTTACACCGAAATAATTATTTATTTACTCGTCAGAGACTTGGCCGGGTCAAAATAACTAACATAGTACTTTGTTACCTTATTTTTCTGAACTACATTGTTCATCCGAACGCTTAATTTAATTGTATTTATAAATGTCTTATTGAAATTACAACATAAACGTTACATGTGTCTTATAAATGTATAGGTACCTACTTAATTGCTGGCATGTGCCAGTAAATGTTTGATTATTAAGTCTGAAATTTGTCCCTGACCAATTAAAGAGAGTATCAATTAAAAACTAAATAAACAAACATAATATCCTTATTGGATTCTCTTAGTTTTTTTTCCGAAATACTAAACAGCTCCCACACTAATCGAGCGATCATAAAGAATACCACCTTCAAGTACCAAGTTTACAGTATCAAGCAGTCGATTATCCTCAGCCGTACTCGATAGTGTCTCGTTGAATTGGTACTCTTCGAGAGAGCAAAGAACTAGTTCGCGAACGCACGACCGCAAAATTCGGCAACTTTTTTTTTCTTCGTATCGTTTGATCTTCTTCAGTGCATGTTTACGTAATCTGTGCTCTTTAACGTGAGGTTCTTGCGGGTGCAGGAAAAGGTAGTACTGGTATACAAAACAACTTTAATTCAAAAATTATTACTTAGAAAAGAGTTATGACATTAGAATCTTAAGGTAGTACCTCAAAAAGGTAGTACCTAATATACAAAACAACAAAATTTAAAAATTATTAAGTAGTAAAGAAAAGAGTTATGCCATTAATTGACATTAGAATCATTGCTAAATAATCACTGTTTTGTTGTTTAAATGTTTATGCTTCTGCTTCTAAACAATTGGTCTCAACTCATTATAGGCCAGCGGACTATAATATATACATCACTGAAAATTTTATTTTATTTAACCCATAATATTTGATTAAATTTATGCAGGTAGTACCTGGTACACAATTTTATGTAATATGCTCTACAGGCCTTGTAGGTCATGTAGGCTTAGGGTTTTACAATTTTACAAGAATTACAATTTTACAATTTTACATAATACACATGCTAGCATATACTAATGTCTTATACATTTTATTTGATGTCTATGTAAAAATTACTGCACTATGGTTCTCCACTGTATCCTATTTTTCGCATTTTTTTCCAGTCTGTAATTTCCATCGATCCTATATCTTCCTAAAACTTTTTTGGCCATCTTTTTCTTGGCCTACCTCGTCTCCTTGTCCCAACTGGTCTTCTTAGCAGTACATACCTTCTTCGTACCTTCTTTGGCAGTACCTTCTTTGGCATTATTGCCCTATCCATTCTCTCGATATGACCTGCCCACCTAATTCTGTGTGCCTTTCTGTATCTTCTGATACTTGGTTCCTTGTAAAGCATCCTTAATTCTTGATCGGTTCTTCTTTGCCAACCGTCTTCCGTATTTTTCCCCCGAAAAAAGCTCTCTATACCTTCCGTTCCCACCTCTCTATTTCTTCTTTTGTTTTATTTAGCACCCATGTCTCACACCCGTAGGTGACTGCTGCTCTTATTACGGTTTTGTATATTCTGGTTTTCGTATCATATTTATCTTAAGGTTATTTTGTGTCATATCTATTTTAAGGTCATGGTGAATAATTCTGTTGATGTACCACGGTGCATTGGTGATAGTTCGGAGGATTTTTGATTGGAAGCGTTGAATGTTTTCGATGTTGGAGTGACTGGTTGTTCCCCATAATACCAACTCATATGTCCAGATGGGCGTAAGAATTGCCTTGTAGAGCTTAAAAAGTTCCTTTTTGGATTCAACAGGAATGTCTAGTCTAGGGTCACCTGGTTCTCTAGGATAGATCTGAATTTTGGCCAGTTTATGTGTCTGTTATGAAGTGAGGGGAATATTTCTTTAATAAGTACCTGGGTTCCAACTGTGAAAAGTGTAGGCGAGTAATCGGTTTATAATTCGTATCATAATGTAGCTTTTATATTAGACCTAGGGATGTTCTTAACCACAACGAAATCGTCCAAATCGGGGGTTTTATTTCTATCCGAGGGCCAGAATATTGATTTGCCGGTTGATGCGTAATCCATATTGTTTTACATTTATTTACAATCTGTAAAATCGATTACAATAAGTAAATTGTTTAATTAAATTACAAGAGACTTGCAGGCGACTGTAAAGTGACAATAACCTATTAATTATTTGTGACTTTGGTATAATTAAACATTTTTGAAAATTTGTTGTTTTGTTTTGTTGGTAGGTCGCTTGGAGTGTGGTGCTTTAGCCTTCCGTTTGCCTAGGGCCTCATAAGGTGCTTCAATATTCTTTTGGAGTGCTTTAGCAGTCGTCTGTCTTTTTTTTGGGAGTAACTGGAAATTTCTTCTTTGACAATATTTATTTGAAGATCGAGATTAATGTATTCATTGGGCATGTACCACTGTGCACATGTGATAATGTGGAAGATCTTCGATTGTAATCTCTTCAGGATATCGACATTGGATCTCGACGCAGATCCCTACAGTTGGATTCCGTAGCTCCATACTGGCTTTATCATTGACTTGTATACTAGAATTTTATTGTGCAAATTCAGTTGTGACCTTCTTCCCATTAACCAGTGCATTTTACTGAGTTTCATACCCAACTGTTTTCTTTTCAATGTGAATTAAAAAGTGTTACTTAGAAAAGAGCTATGACATTAGTTGACATTATGAAATTTAGAATCATTATTAAATAATCAAAGTTTTATTGTTCAAATGTTTATGCTTCTGCTTCTAAACAATTTGCCATCGATAAAGGATGTAGTTTTCATGATACAAAAAAAAAGTTCTAAAGCGTTTAAGCATTTAAAAAGTCTACAAAATACTTTTGTAATTTAAGTGATTTAATTTTCCGTTTGGTGTTGGCTGACCGTGAATTTTCAATGGATCTTTATGTAAAATTCTTGAGTGTATGTATCTGTCTTTGATTAATAAAATATTTCCATATTTATTATAACTTGCTTATATGCGTATATAGGTCTGGATCCCGCGTATGAAAAAAAAGTTGATTAATAGCAAGCTGAAAATTTGTTAATAGCTTAAGGGTGTCTGGTCGGATAAACTTTGATATACGGGAACACTGGAACAGGGGCAGTTTTAAATGGCACATTTATTTTGTCCGACAGAACAGACTTAAACTCTCCGAATAGAGATTAAACTCTCATGCAAAAATCAGACTGCTATTTATCACCTGTCATAATTCCTGTCATTTGACATATTCTACATGTTCCACTCATTAAAACGCCCATTTGGTGATAAATAGCAGTCTGATTTTTGCATGAGAGTTTAATCTCTGTTCGGAGAGTTTAAGTCTGTTCTGTCGGACAAAATACATGTGCCATTTTCGTGGTGTGACCGTTCCAAATTTTTAACCTGTTCCACAATTAAAATTTCCCCTGTTCCAGTGTTCCCATATATCAAAGTTTGTCCGACTAGACACTCTTAAGCTATTAACAAATTTTCAGCTTGCTATTAATCAACTTTTTTTCATACGCGGGATCCAGACCTAATAAATATGCATGACTTTTATCAATAAAATGCAGAAAGAATTCATCACAACATTTAACAAAACAACTAAAAAGTTAAAAGGTCTTAGGTCAAAAATATCGATTTTGACTAAATTTTTTAGTACGTTAAAAAAATCGATTAAAAGCGATGAAAATCGATTGAATTTAATAGTTAATTTCAAAATTGACGTGAAAATCAGTCGATTTCTATTACAAAATCGATATAAGACCTTTTTACTTATCAGTGCAGATTTATTATATTAAATATATAAAACCAAAACCTACAATAATGTTGAACTTTTTATACTGCAGACTCCCCATTAAAACAATAGACCATTAAAAATGTTTCTCAAAATTTTCTCTTAAAAATCTATGTTTTCTGTCAGAATATAGATATTTATACATAGAAAAACATCTTTCGGCATCAACTGATGTAATAGGAACATATTTTAGGTTAGCTAAGAGGCATTGATCCACATTGGTTTCTTTAGAAAATTGTTCCCGAAAAATATTTGCCACTTGAAAAACTGTGGCAAATATTACATTTTTGTCAATGATATTTAATAGTACGAGATCCGAATAGGAGGTCAAAATGTACCCATTTGCTTGCCGGATAAAACATTTTTTTATTAAATTTCATACATAGACAAATATTTCTAGCAAGGGTTGCCTATCAAAATCGTGTAATAGCTATTCTTAAGGGGTAGAAATCAATTCTTAAGGGGTAAGTCCGAAGGGGTTGAAATCAATATTCCAAACACATTTTTTTTTTAAAATGGTAGAATTATTTTATTTTTAAATTAAATAGGCATATTCAGTACAATTCATAGATTACTCAAGGAAAAATACTGAAAAATAAGCTAACGGTGGCAAATTTTTAAAAGACACCTCAAAATATAATGAATTTTGCGGTGGACATCAGAACTCATCATTGAATCATGGTAAACCAAAAATTCAAAAAAAATTATTAGCTTTTTTATTATTGAGTTTCTCGAGGTAACACTGTCAAGTTTTTTTAGTTTTATCTAATTTTGACTTTTTGATATCACTCAGAAATCTAAACAAAGAATTTTTTTGCAAAAAAGGGTGAAAATCACCATATTTATTATTGTTAAACAAAAAATAATCATAAAACAAAAATATCTTGAGAGCGTTACCTCAAGGAATGTCTAAAAATATATATATATATAAAATTCCAGGTGAGTTGGTCAAGTAGTTTTTGAGTTACAATGTCTACAGCCTGAAAAAAGCAGTTTTGAGAAAAACGCATTTAAAGTATTCTTAACTTTTACTTTCAATTTCTTTTTTGTCTTTCAAATGGTAAAGTGATGCACACCGAAATCTGTTTTTAAATTGCAGAGTAATTTACAAAAGAAAATAAGAACAGCTGTTGACCGTTTCTCACTACGCTAAAGCGCGTTGGCGGCACGAACTTGCTATAAAACGAGTCTAAGGTAGGGAGGTAGGGAGATAGTGTTAAATAGCCCTAGCTTCGACTCGATTTGCAGCAGGTTCGCGCCAGCACGCTTGAACGTAGTGAACAACGGTCAACAGCTGTTTTTATTTTCTTTTGTAAATTACTTCGCGATTCAAAAAGATATTCCGATCATCATCCAAAATCATTTTACGATTTGAAAGACAAAAAAGAAATTGAAAATAAAATTAGACAATACTTTAAACGCGTTTTCCTCAAAACTCCTTTTTTAAAAGGCTGTAGACATTGTAACTCAACAACTACTTGACCAACTTACCTGGAATTTTGTACATATTTTCTTTAGACATTCCTTGAGGTAAAGCTATCGAGATATACGGTAATGCGGCCCCGTTCAACTTTGTCGAATTTGACTAATTGGCAAACATTTTGATCGTGTGCATCCAACGAAATCGTACTATTTGACCGCAGACAGCCTCTGCTGCAGTACTGCAGAAATTGAGATCATCGACGATCTTGTCGAACGACACAGCAGGACCGTGATTGGCCAACTATACCAGAACATCAGAACGTAATTTAAGCCGGTTTACTGACGGTACTGCTGTGTCGTTCGACAAGATCGTCGATTATCTCAATTTCTGCAGTACTGCAGCGGACAGGCCAGCTGTCTGCTGTAAAATTGTACGATTTCGTTGGATGCACGTCCACACACTATCAAAATTTTTGCCAATTAGTCGAATTCGACAAAATTCCTGTCTGCTGTAAAATTGTACGATTTCGTTGGATGCACGTCCACACACTATCAAAATTTTTGCCAATTAGTCGAATTCGACAAAATTGAACGACGCCGCAGTATCGTGAGTGGCCGGCTTTAGTATACTATTGACAAATATTTCACCTCTATCTAAAGTCGTGGTTAAAATTGACATATAATTTGATTAGAAGTAAAGGTGGTTATTACAGTGGGCGTCTTTACATAAAACATTTCGAATTACGTGAATTATGAACATGAATTAATAATAATTATTTGTAATGTCGATGCTGTTATTAAATTAAATGATTCCCACGATAACAAACACTGTGACTGTGAGAATTTAAAGGTTGTTGTTATATTACTTCACACTTTATGAGATTTGATGTAGTATCTTTAAATGCTGAACAATAATAAAATTATAGTATGTGGTCTCATTTAATACAGACAAATTTTATAATTTTGACATTGATTTCTAAATTTTACACATCCAAACCAATTTTTTTTTAATAAATACATAAATAACAGAAAATCTAAATGTGATAGAAAAAATCGGCCAACGGAGATAGATTTAGACAATTTAGAGCATTGATACCGTCATATTTATGACAAAAATTGTGGAAGGATGATTTAGTTACTGATCAGTGAATTGTCTTCATTTTCCTTGCAGTAAACCCTATGGAGGGTTGATATCTTGAATTATATTTCTCCATAATTTTGTATTTTCCGTCATACCAGCAGTAATCGACTTAACAGATATTGTCTTGCCTTGCCTAAGTACCTATCTCGCACTAAGATATTCTTTTGGTATTTGGTCTTCTTTTGCTACTACTTCCATAACTTGTAACTTGCGCTTATCCTTGTTATCACATGTACTTGAACATGCCTTAACCGATGTAACATATGCCCTTTCATTTTGACATTAACCGGGCCACTATTTCATCTTTCCTAATATAGTCACTTATCCATCAACCATTTTTGGTCCATCTATGATTTCAGTATCTTTGAATAATCATTATGTGGCTATCTGAAATCTGATGCAATTTTCTTTGTTGTCTTGTGGCCATTTCCAGGTGTATAATCTGCGAGCTGGTACTTTGAATCATGTATTCATAACAATCATGTTAGTACTATTCAGAACTGAAGTATTCTTCTTCTTGACTGGCTTTACAACTCGGGGTGAAATCGGGCCGCATCCACTGTAGCCCTCCATTTTCTACAATCTTGCGCTTCTCGTTCCCAATATTGTATCCCAATCCTAGATAAATTATCAAAATCATCCTTCCATCTTTTTCTGGAACGGCCTACTGATCTACCGTCTGGTTTTTCAAAACACACTCTCTTTAACACCCTGTCTTGCTCTGATCTTACCACATGACCTGTTCATCTTATCCTGTTAGCTTTTATATACGTCTGACGATGTTTTCAGTACCATAGAGATTCACTAATTCAACATTGCGGTGTCTTCTCCACTCTGCCAAATATCATTCTGATAATCTTCCTTTCAAATACCAGCGCAGCGGCTTATTTATTTCCCGTTGATGTAAAGTGAAGTATTACTGCAACGATAAAAAGGAATATACCTATGTATTTAGTTTGCCATATTCATTGAATTAAAAGCAAATTAGATTAAAAAATGCAATTTGTACAACAATTTGTTATAACAACCTATACAAACCTGCAATTGAGATTTTCTTTTATAAATTTTGAATATATAGTCTTTTGAATATTAGTGTGAATAGAACTTTAATGTACTCACATTATGTATTATGTGCTCACACATACTATTGTATTCTTCACATATAAGTTCATTCACTTTGGCAATCGGCCATAAATAGAAGCAACTTGAATGAATACCTAATTGGAAATTTGTCCATTTCAATAACGATTGCAGATTAATATCGTCATTCTTCTATGATTATCGGTGGAAGTAGAGCATGCGATATGTTAATTCAAAGAGGTTGTTGATTTAGTTATTAATAAAAATCAGTCTCGATGCATGTACATGAAAAGAAAGGAAGTGGATTATTAGCAAGAAATTGGCTCTGGTAAACGGCGGATGGCGAGAGTTTCTAAACCTGCATGAAGTGTTTTTTAGAAAATTGATTCTATTTATCTCAGTTAAAACTATTTCAACATGTTTACTGTGCTAGTCTAAAATTACCAGACATTTATTTTTTACAACGAAAGTGGCATATTATATCTGCAGAGGTTTTTTTCTTCTGTATGTGCTGTCTCCAAATCAGAGGTTGAATATTATTACTACTAACTATTTTTAATGGGAAATAAGCCACAATTTTACTAAAAAATGAGTTTATTAACGTTTCGACGTCCAAATCGGATGCCGTTATCAAGATACAAAAAATATTAATGAATTAAACAAAAATGTTGCTTAGTACAAAATTCTTCTAATAATTTATTTAATCTGACTCATTTATATCGGCAATTCAGACATATGTTATACATTTTAAAGTAGAAAACTTTAAAATGATATTGCCAATATTTATGAGTTGCGTTTCTGGGACGACTTTACTGAAAGATATTTCATTCGATTACATGAAATCAACCCCAACTCAAAAGTATCCGTGACAAAAAAATCATAGCATGTGATCTGTCTTTAAAAAGACAACAACATGCAACGGTGACAGTAAAATTCTCGCGTTAGAGATTCCATAGTAAATCACAAGGGAAAGCCAGGAGAAAACCTCGCGATACTATCCCAACATCGTAAGTATTTGGTCTTATATTTAGTTTACTCTCAAAACTAATACCAAATTCTGACCTTAATATATACATATGTTATTTAAATTAAAAATAATATTAATAATACATAGATATAGTATTTTTACTACAAAAGCGATATTACGTAGGTCAAAATTTTTGACGTAAGAGAACTGTCAAAACATTAGAATGTGACTTTTCATTATTGCCATGTTTATAATAAACATGGCAAATCTTACGTCAAAATTTTTGAGGTAAGAGAACTGTCAAAACATTAGAATGTGACTTTTCATTATTGCCATGTTTATAATAAACATGACAATAATGAAAAGTCACATTCTAATGTTTTGACAGTTCTCTTACGTCAAAAATGTTGACCTACGTAATATCGCTTTTTGTAGTAAAAATACTATATACAGTGAGCACGTAAAGGTTGGAATAAATTCATTTTCTCAAGAATGGACGATTTTGGAAAAAAATCCCGAAACAGGTAAATTTTTATTTTTAAATTACGACTTTTTGGCATATGTGTCATACTAGTTACGTCACCCATCTGGGCGTCATGACATCATATAAATTTTTTTTAAATGAGAATAGGGGTCGTGTAATAGCTCATTTGAAAGGTAATTCAATTCTCTATTCAGTAATACCAACATTAACATAATTATTTATACAGGGTGTTCAAAACAATTTTTTTAATTAAATTTATTGATATAAAAAAAGAATGTGTGTAATTTATTTAACTCAAAATACATTTTACTGCTATCAGAAAACTGGAAATAATGTTTATTTGACATATAAATATTGTTTTTTGCTTAAATTCGATATTAAAGCCGCCACCCACATTCCTTTTTACAGTTTGAACATTTAATTTAAGCGAAAGGCAATGATTATTTTTCAAATAAACATTTTTTCTGTTTTCTGAGAGCAGTAAAATGTATTTGAACAAAATAAATTACATGCATTCTTCTTTTTATGTCAATAAATTTAACTCAAAAAAATTTGTTTTGGACACCCTGTATAAATATTTATATAAATGTTCATCGATGACATCATCACGCCTAGATGGGTGACGTCACTAGTATGGTATATATGCCAATAAGTCGTAATTTAAAAATAAAAATTGACCTTTTTCGGAATTTTTTTCCAAAATCGTCCATTCTCGAGAAAATGAATTTATTCCAACCTTTACGTGCTCACTGTATAAATAATACTAAAATATAAAATATGTACTGGCTCGATATGTTATTGACTTACTAATCGTGTTATTTTTTTTTTCTGTTGACTTCCTCTTTTAGTATGGGCAACCACATCCTACTGCATTGTACCGAGAAATTTGCGACACAATTGGTTTCATTTAGCATAATTAGAGCCGCTTCTTTGATTTTTCTCTTTTTACTATCTGTTTCTTTCAGGACTATACTTGAATCTCTCCACTGAACTCTATGTTCAGTATCCCATACGTGTTGACATTGATCGATCTCAAATAAATTTGGTTTGTTTCTTCTTTTGTCCGTTGATTCTCGAAAGAATATAGTGATATCATGTCTCAATCGCTTGTATCGTGGATTTCCATCCTTCTGTCTTGGACAATTTATACTTAAAAATCTATAACAACTGTATCATTTTTTCTCTCTTTTTTCTGTGGTTAAATAACCTTTTATCGAGGACCTGAAGATGAGCTGAAATTATAGCTCCCGATACTGGTCGTGGAGCTTATAATAAAACCAATTTTTACGAGTCAGTCAAGAATAGAATTATCTTAACATACCAAAAATATGTCTGAATCATTATTGTCTTTATAATAATTCTTTATCTTTATAGGAGTGAATATGTAAACGAAGTAGTTATTCCTAAAACAGATTTTTAAATATTAACATAACTGTTTGTACTTCCGTTGCCTAAATATAGTCACAAAAATTAAGTATCACTGACCGCTGATTAAATACATGTAGGTAGACTTCATTATATTTGAATACAATATAAAATAAGGATTTATCCATCCAAGCAAGAAACTTTGGAGCATTAAGAATTTGTGTATTAAATCCAAACGATGAAAGGAAATAAAACACAGAGAATAGTGGTCACGAGAATTTACACACCTCGATAGATTAGGAACGAATTGAAATTTAATCGAGGAAACTCTTCTTCTTCTTCTTCTTCTTCTTCTTCTTCTTCTTCTTCTTCTTCTTCTTTTCTTCTTCTTCATCTTCTTCTTCTTCTTCTTAAGGTTCCATCTTCTATCGAAGGTTGGATATCAACATGACAATTCTTATTTTACTTACAGCAGCTCTAAATAGTTGGTCATAGCTCATCCTAAACAACTCCCTTAGATTTCGTAACCAGAAGGTTTGTCTTCTACTTACATCTCTTTTACATTTTATTTTGCCCTCTATAATCAAACGCAGCAGACCATAACGAGGACTTCTTACTATATGACCGAAATATTCAAGCTTCCGCCTTTCTACAGCATTCGCCGTTTCCCGCATCCCATTCGGCATGATTTTCGGTCACGAATATCTTCCTCGTTGAGTTGTCTACTGTTCATTGCTTTCTCTACATCTTGTATCCATGTTCTCTTCGTTCTGCCTCTTTTTCTTCTTTCGGGTGCTGCATACTGGATCATTTTCTTGGGCCATCTTATTGGTTCCATTTTCTGGACATGTCCTTACCATATTAATCTTTTTTGTTCTATTCTGTCTATAATATCATTTTCTACTTGCATTCTTTCTTTTATTTCATCGTTTGTGACCGGGCAGTATCGTCGCCCTAGCTAGCGAAATTATTCCGATTCGATTTTTTTGCACAAACTTACTCAAAAAGAGGTTCTTATAACATATCCACAGGGTGCCGGGCGGTGCCGTGGATCGAAAAATTGTTTAAAAAATTTTTTTTAAACAAATTCACAAAAATAATTTTTTTATTTCGAACAATTCTTTTTAGATAATTTGGGTCATTCTGAGCAAAAAAGGTCCCCTGTCATTTCTCTCTAAAATTGATTGTTGTTGAGTTATATGCGATTAAAAATTTGAAAAATGCGAAAATGGCCATTTTCAAGGCTTAATAACTCGATTAAAAATTATTATTATGAAATTCAAAAAATTACCAAATCAAGTTTCAAACCCCTTCTTCAAGGTCCTGAAGAGATTTTTAGCATTATTTTATTACAAAGCTGATATTTTTAATTATTAACAATTAGCGATATAGTTCAACTGTATCGTCGCCCCCGTTAGCGAAACTATTTCGATTAGATTTTTTTGCACATACTTACTCAAAAAGAGGTCCTTATAACACATCCACAGGGTGCCGGGCGGTGCCGTGGTCGAAAAATTGTTTAAGCAATTTTTTTTTAAACAAATTCACAAAAATAATTTTTTTATTGGGAACGATTTTTTTTTTAGATAATTTGGATTATTCTAAGCAAAAAGGTCTCTTGTGATTTTTCTCTAAAATTGATTGTTGTCGAGTTATATGGCCATTTTCGCATTTTTCAAATTTTAAATCGCGTGTAACTGGACAACAATCAATTTTAGAGAAAAATCACAAGAGACCTTTATTGCTCAGAATGTCCCAGATTATCTAAAAAAAATTGTTCGAAGTGAAAAAATTATTTTTGTGAATTTGTTTAAAAAAGATTGTTTAAACAATTTTTCGACCGCGGCACCGCCCGGCACCCTGTGGATATGTTATAAGGACCTCTTTTTGAGTAAGTTTGTACAAAAAAATCGAATCGGAATAATTTCACTAACGGGGGTGAAGATACATCTTGGACTATAGCGCTAATTGTTAATAATTAAAAATAGCAGCTTTGTAATAAAATAATGCCAAAAATCTCTTCAGAACCTTGAAGAAGGGGTTTGAAACTTGATGTGGTCATTTGTTGAATTTTATAATAATAATTTTTAATCGAGTTATTAAGCCTTGAAAATGGCCATTTTCGCATTTTTTAAATTTTTAAGACCACGGCACCGCCCGGCATCCTGTGGATATCTTATAAGAATCTCTTTTTGAGTAAGTTTGTGCAAAAAAATCAAATCGGAATAATTTCGCTAGCGGGGGCGACGATACTGCCCGGTCTATTGGGATATGCTGTAATTTAGATATTCTGCAGCTTCTTCTAAGCGCGTCCATTTCTAAAGCTTGAAGTCTTTTATTTTGTCGGTCTTTTACTTCCCACACTTCTGAGTTGTACAGAACAATTCCTTCCACGATAATTTGGTAGATTCTTTTCTTTGTCTGATTTTGCAGTCCTTTACTCCACCAAATGCCATTCAGCTGTTTTGTAGCTTTTCTTCCTTGACTTATTCGATATTCTATATCTTGATCGCATGTGGAGTTTTTGTCAAAAATAGAACCTAGATATTTAAATTCATCACATCCTTTTATGTATTCCCCTTCTAATTCTAAGTCTTCAGTATCACCTCCGACTAAAAGGTATTCAGTTTTCTCGATGCTCATTTCCAAAACCCATTTTCGGTACTCCTCTTTCAATTTTCTAATCATGTAACTGGCGTTTTCTTTATCAGCAGCAATCACAACTTGGTCGTCAGCAAATAGAATATATAGAATAGTATACAAATAAGAATCTCCTACTGGTATCCCCATTGTTTGGCATTTCCTAGTCCAATATTTTAACACGTGTGTAAGGTAAATTTTAAATAAAGTGGGCGACAGACAGCATCCCTGCAAAAGGCCTTTCGAAGTTTCAAAGGCATTTGAAAGTTTCGTTTCAATTTAAATTGCTGTTGTTGCATTAGCGTAGAGATCTTTTATTGTTTGGATGTATTTTCTATTTAAAGTGGTTTGTTGTAATACCTCAAACATTTTTTTTGTGGGAACGGTATCGTATGCTTTTTTTAAGTCTACAAATTGCTTCAATATTGCTAATTTTGTCTACTCATGACACCAACGCTCAAAAGCTTCCAATTTCTTAATCTCTAATTGCTTTAATGTCCAGGCCTCAGATCCGCAGAAGAAAATTGTTAAAACGTAGCAGCGTAACAACCTTATCCTTAGATTCATTCTTAGGTCTCTACTACATAATAGATGTTTCATTTTCACAAATTTTGTCCTTGCTGTTTCTACATAATACGGCTTTTAATCTCTTCTGTTTGTTCTGCAGTGTTTGTTTTTCAAAATTTCGCAGGGACTAAAGTAGGGTGATGGGTTGGCCCCAAAATTGTTTAACCTGGCACTGGAGTATGCGGTTAGGCAAATTCAAACTGGACGAGGAAACCTACTGACCAACCGAACGGTTCAACTGGCCGCTTATTCCGATGATATTAATATTTGAGTAGAACATCAACAGGAGCACAGGAAACATACGCAGAGTTAAAAACACAAAAAAAAATGCTAGGTCTGGAAATTAACACAGAAAAAAACAAAAATAATGACTCAGACGAGAAGAAATATAGTCCCACAAAACATTATACATGAAGATGACATTGAAACGGTTGTAAAGTTTACATACCTGGGAGTAGAAATATATGCCGACAAATCAGAAGATGGAGAAATGTGGAAGAGAATAACGCAGACAAACAAAGCTTATTTTGTCCCCTCCCATATATTTCGGTCTAAAAATGTCCACCGAAATACAAAGATGAGAATCTATAAAACTTTAATTCGACAAATAACATGCTATGGCAGTGAAGCCTGGGTCCTGAAAGAAACATCCAAAAACAAACTCTACACATTCGAAAGGAAAGTACTGAGGAGAATACTAGGATTTGTGAGGGAAAACGGAATCTTCAGAAGTTGATACAACAACGAACTTTATCAACTTTATAAGGAAGCACCCCTGTCAGACTTCATTAGAATACAAAGATTGCAATGGGCCTGACATGTGATAAGAATGGGAGAGGATAGGCTACCAAAAAGAGCACTGAATGCTAGAATGCAGGGAAAGAGACCGGTTGGAAAGCCAAGAAAGCGCTGGGAAGACACAGTAAACAGCGACGCACAAGCCCTTTTAGGAGTCCGTGTATGGAGAAGAGCAGCCACAGACAAGCAAGTGTGGAGGCAAAAAATAAGGAGGCCAAGGTTCAATTTGGGCTGTAGTGCGGTAGAAGAAGAAGAAGAAGTTTGTTCTGCGTTTAGACTAACCAATGTTCCTAGATATTTGTATTTGTCTACCTTTTCTATCTGGATATTATTAATAAAGTACGTCGTTGTCTTTTGGATGTTTTGTAATGACCATGAATTTTGTTTTCTTCAAGTTCATTTTAATACCATAATATGGTACATTTTTCGTTCAGCCATTCCAGTATGTATTATTCCAGCCGAGGAAACTCCTCTTCTTTTAATATAACATTTCCTCCAAGTGAAATATTTTAATAGTAAATTTATAATTTCTTCTTCAAAGTTCAATAAATCGCTTTGTTTGGTTAACGTTCTAAGTTCTGATTTACTTAAAAAATAATCAGTGCGAGAAGTGAATGCAATTTTCAACTTGTTACAATCTTCTAAGAAACCACATGAACCATTGAACGCAAAAACGAGAAGGTCTGAATTAAAAATATAATAGTTCTAATGAAATTTTCTATTATTTCCACTCTAAATTTTACAGATTCTACAAATGCTTTTCAGTCATAAATTGGCGGTCGAATAAACTAAGAACATGGGTGATGAAATGCAAGCAAGCGTGATCATAAATAGTTAGCCGTAGAATTCTGAAGCAGAAAAACGAAAAAAAATCAAGTCGAACATGTTGTTAAAGGGGAAAAATCAGAAAGACAACAGCAGGCAAATCACGTGAACAAAGAGGATCAACATAAAATTAAAAGTGTGCAAAATAAGAACATTGGACATCCCAATAAATTGTAGGACTATTATCAAGGACACGGCAACATGTCTAAGCAAGGAGAACGCTTACCCTACTGCCAGACGAGCGATAATTTCAGCGCTATAAGAGCAGTAAAATGAAGCTAGAAAATGGGTCCTACAGTGAGTATAGTGAGTATATTTACAGCGCTGTCTGGCCATCCACTATACTCACTGCAGAACCCACTTTTCAAGCTTCATTTTACTGCTCTTACAGCGCTGTAATTGTCGCTCGTCTGGCCGTAGGGTAAACGTGGGCTGAAACACTGTTTTAATCTATTCGCATCTAAAAAAATTCGATTACAATTTTTTCCATGACTTTAATATTTAGTATATGAATATCTAAACGGTGCATATAAACAGATGCAGCAAAGAAAAACCCGAGAAAAAAAAACAAAAATATAAAGACCTTAGAAGAGAAGAGAAGTGCATTCATAGAAGAAAAAAGAGAATTTATGAAGATAGAATATTGGAAATCATCCCAAATTTTGGCATATGCCGATGACGTGGACCTAGTTGCCCGCACAACACGCAAACTAGAAGAAATGTATACCACCTTCTCAAATGCCTCAAAAAATATGGGCCTGAAAGTAAACGAGGACAAAACTAAGATGATGGCATCAACACCCAACAATAGAGCCAGAAACATCGGTCACCAATTCTCTGTTGATAACTCTACCTTTGAAGTGGTGGACAAATTCACATACTTAGGCTCCCTGATCACCAAGGAGAACGTCATGACGGAAGAAATCAAGCTAAGGATAATCCTAGCGAACAAATGCTATTTTGGACTGAGTAGACGTATGAGAAGCAGAAACGTAAGCCAAAAAAAACAAAAATAACCATATACAAAACCCTTATACAACCAGTGTTGACATATGGATCGGAGACATGGACCATCTCCAAGGCAGATGAAAACCTTCTATGGGAGGAAAATATGAGGATGGGAGAAAAATATGCGCAGCAAACTGGCAACGGTTGGCAATTGATAGGACTGCCTGGCGTAATAGACTTGGGAAGGTCGAGGCTCTTTCATAGGGCTGTAGCACCATTGATGATGATGATGAATATCTAAACAGCAGCGTCAGAGATGTAGAGCATCCCTGCAGTAAGCCTTTTGTGGTCTTACATTCGTTCGAGTATTTATTGCTGGTTTTAAATCTTACCATGTTGTTGTTTAGGTATTATAATAGCTTCTATTAACCTTTGCGTCATCCCGATTTCCTTCATCGTTTTCCATAGTTTTCTGGAAACCAAGTCATACGCCTTTTTTAAATCGATGACTGCCACGTATACCTGTCTGTTTTTGCTATTCTTTTCTCAATTAGTTATACAAATTCACGGAAATCCTATTACTAACATCGTACAGTTTAATGATATTTTCTCAAATGGAAGTTCGTTATTACTCTTCTTTAATTGATAATTTATTCACCGAAGAAAGTATTAACTGTAAAACAGTCTGAAGTATCTGGAGTATGTCATGTATTCCTATAATTTATTTTACGTTTTTAATTAATTGTTTTAAACTGCGAACAACCAATATATTTCGGATTATGTTAATATATTGTTAATACGGATTGTACAGTTTGAATCTATCAAGAAAGAAAGTGGTGAATGATTTAACAAGTTATAAAAATTTTTGGTTTTACAACTGTTGAATAATAGATGTATTTTTTATGAGTTCTCGTTATAATTCAATATCCTTCTTAATAAATAATCCACTAGATTTGTCGAAATAAATGGCATGGATTTATTCAATTAATGGTACAGCCTCTTATCAAATTGATTTTTAATTAAGTTAACTAACAAAAAGAATAACTTCAATATTGTATCACTTAACTTTTTTCTTGTTTTCTTTATTTTATTCTTACTGCTTTTCTTACTTGTTCATTTTTCCTCGCATTTTTTAAAATTGGTTTTGTACTTTGTTGTAGATCTCATCTTTGCTCTGTTCTGAATATTTTATCTGCCTGGAAACTTATATTTTCAACATTATTAATAAAGGTTTAATATTAATAAAGGTTTTGACAAAAAGTGACTAACCGTTGTCATTTATAAATAATAGTGTAGGAAACAGAGGTTGAACCTCGCAAAATGGACACAAGTCCGGTTTTATTTTTTTTTTCTGGTATATCAAGGGGTGCTTAATATAAGACCAACTTTTTCTTAAAAAATTTTGTCCCGGAGCCCCCTTTTTCATCCCTTGAAAGGGGGTAATTTGTGGTTTTAAGTGGCTGATTTTTTGATATAGGTTTCATTTAAGGGTATTTGCCCATTTTTTAATTACAGGGTGTTACATTTTAAAAAACCCCTTTATATACCACCTGAACCGCCTATGCTAGAGTAAAAAAACTTTCAGCAATTATCCATGTACTAGTGTTATTTACAAATTTCTATAATGCACCCCCATTTTTTTTGCGGAACCACCCCCAAAAAAAGGAGAATTAATCAAGAAAGTGATTTTCTTGGAATCATTCACACACCTATTAAAATGCCTCATATATCATTTTGTGCACCTTCTTATTACCCATGCATACCAAGAGCGACAAGAAACTGAGAAGTAACCAAGCAGGCTTTCGTGCTAAACGCTCTACTATAGATCACATATGCACCTTAAGAATCATCCTAGAACAAGCTAATGAATGGCAGAAAGACATAAATGTAAGTTTTATCGACTTTGAAAAGGCTTTCGACCGAGTCAATAGGGAACAAATGTGGAAAATTTGAAGACAGTATGGTCTACCAACAAAAATTATTAACCTGATCAAACTGTTTTATGATGGGTATAAAGCTAGACTAGAACACGAGGGAGCAATCACAGAAGAAATAGCTATTGAAAGCGGTGTTAAACAAGGTTGTATCTTATCTCCTACTTTGTTCCTTATCTTGGTAGACTGGATTATGAGGAAAGTAACGGATGATCGGACAGGCATTAGATGGAACCTCTTTAATCAGCTTGAAGATCTTGAATTTGCTGACGACGTCTGCCTGTTAACAGAACACAGAACTCACATGCAAACAAAAGTCGGTAAGTTAACACAGTACTCTGATATGATTGGTCTCCGGATAAATACAGAGAAGACAAAAATCTTAAAAAATGATAACCCGCAAATTAACAAAATAAAAATAAAAGACAAAGAAATTGAAGAAGTAGAGACAGTCACTTATTTGGGATCAATCATGGAAAGAAAAGGAGGATGCATGAAAGACATACAAGCAAGAATAACGAAGGCACAATTCGCCTTCAATGCGTTAAATAAAATCTGGCAAACAAGTGAAATAACAGAGTCAACAAAAATCAATATATTCAATACATGTGTAAAAAGCATATTACTCTACGGAGCAGAAACTTGGAAGCACGACGAAATCACAACAACGAGGCTACAGACTTTTGTAAATAGGTCCTTAAGAAAGATCTTAAAAATTTACTGGCTTAATATAATAACAAATGAAGAACTATGGAAACGAACGAAACAAACCAGTATAATAGCAACAATCAGACAGAAGAAATGGAAATGGATCGGCCATACGTTAAGAAAAGATCCTAGTAACATCACAAGACAAGCACTCGAATATCAACCTGAGGGTACAAGGAAGAGGGGACGACCAGATAATACTTGGAAGAAAACAGTAACCAGAGAACACAACAGAATCGGCTTAAGTTGGGGGGAAGCGAAAAACAAAGCAAGAAACAGAGGAGAATGGAAGGAACTGGTACGCAGATTAACCAGAGAATAAACACAAGAAGACGCGCTGAGCTGACCACCAGCCGTCTTACACTATCGGCCAAGAAACGCAGATGCGCCCAATACTCCACTAGGAGTGATGGTCCAAGAGAGAGATATACCATCTGAACCGCCTATGCTAGAGTAAACAAACTTTCAGCGATTATCCATGTACTGGTGTTATTTACAAATTTCAATAATGCACCCCCATTTTTTTTGCGGAACCACCCCCAAAAAAGGAGAATTAATCAAGAAAGTGATTTTCTTGGAATCGTTCACACACCATGCCCTTTATTAAAATGCCTCATATATCATTTTGTGCACCTTCTTATTACCCATGCATACCAAGAGCGATTTCTTGATACAACCCATGTAGCCAAAAATAAATAAAGGGGGATTGAAAAAAAATTTTTTTTTGCTTCCTGACCTATATTTACATATGCTCCATCAATAGAGTTTTTCATAAATATATATAATTATTGCAACATCCCTGCGGAAACTACCCCTATCCCTTGGAGAGCATGTTTTGACGATTTTCTCATTACCTATGCATTTTTTTAAAACAAAACTTATACAGAATTAAAGACCATTATCTTCTCTACAAATAAGGTCCTATGAATTTTTTTCGTGTAAGCAACCGTTACGGCACAGTGGCGCCGTAAACCTCAGAAATGCTTTGGCGGGCTCCAGGTTTTGTTCTTTTTTTTCGTCACCTATTCATTTTCTGGATAACATACTTATGGAAAATAAAAGAACACACTGTCTGCTACACATTATGACCTATGCATATTTTATTTTCTCTGCATCCTAAAGCCACAGTGGTGACCCAAAAACAATTTTTGATTATTTTCTTTATTAATTCTCCTTTTTTTGGGGTGGTTCCGGGGAAAATATGGGGGTGCATTATACAAATTTATAAATAACACTAGTACATGGATAATCGCTGAAAGTTTTTTTACTCTAGCATAGGCGGTTCAGATGGTATAAAAAGGGGTTTTTTAAAATGTAACACCCTGTAATTAAAAAATTTTCATTTGCCCTTAAATGAAACCTATACCAAAAAAATCAGCCACTGATTTGTGATTAGTTGCCGCAGGGTTTCTTCTTAATTTTCATTACAGTTAGGGAAAAAAAAATTTTTTTAAAAACATCTTTTTTAAAAATTTGTCAACTTTGGGACGCCACCCCCGCTAAACGGTGGGTGATAGACATATGCTGTCGGGAAATAAATAGTAGGAAATATAGTCCTCTTCATTTTACTACATATTAAGTAAATTTTTTGCAAAACATACAGGAAGTGCTACGTTTCGCAAAAACCACAAATTACCCCCTTTAAAGGGATGAAAAGCGGGGTTCCGGTGCGAAATTTTTTAAGAAAAAGTTAGTCTCATAATAAGCGCCCCTTGATATACCAGAAAGAAAATAAAACCGGACTTGTGTCCATTTTGCAAGGTTTAACCTCTGTTTCCTACACTATATCACTAACTCAGGGGAGTAATGTGTAGTGTGTGTGTTGAGTAAGTGTCTTGTTACTTTGCAAAGTCGACGTCAATATTTTTGCAAAGAGACGCTAATTGTATCCGAACGTCTGTGGTCCCTTCGGTGAGTACCGATCCCACAAGGACAGAAACTATTTTCATTTATTAATTTATAATAAACGAAAAATCTCTGACCCTGGTGAGATTCGAACTCACGACCATTCGGACCTTTCGATCCAAAGGTAGGCGCTCTTACCACTGAGCCACAGAGGAGGTTAAATCTATTTTACAAAATGTAACAAAATGGAAATTACAGAAAGAAGTGTTTTGAATAAAATTGAGTTAAAATTCTTAAAGTTTGGCAATTTCTCTTGGTTTTGCATGTCATTCCAATGCCTATTGGGACCGTGCAAGTTCGGCAAAGCGACACCTATTTCTACGCTCTGCAACTTTATTCGCACTTTTAATATTGGCCAGTTATATTAGTCCTGGTTACTGGATAATTGTCAAGGCCATAGCCCAAAAAAATAATAAGAAGAAAAAATAAGATTCAGGTTATGTTATTAAAACGTAAACAATTGTATGTAGTAAATAGAATTAGTTATTAAAATGCAGTACTGCAAGCAATATACAATTAATTAAATTTACCCTTAAATAATAATTGCATATCATATCAATATTGTGGAGCAACATATAATTTTTCTTCTCCAATGACAGTAGATTTGAAATGTACGTCAATTTGACAATATGCATTATTTAAGAAAGTTGCAATATTTCTCCGCTATTCGCGCACGATCGTTTCACGTATCATTTCCAAGTATGTACTTGCACACCGCGAATAGGCATTTTGGCCGTGTTCCATCACCAAGCAATATTCATCTTCATCTTTAAATCTACTATTGTAGAAATATTTTATAATCCACCAAGTTTTGTCAAACGTGATTTGAAGAGGTAAAAGTTATTTAAGATACCAGAAAGTTCAATGGCGTTACCATTGTTTTTCGGTAGTGCATACCTACAATGAACACTCACCTTTTCGTTTTGTGTGTCAAATAATCCACATCATAAATGTTTTTAATGAAATGTCCCGCCTAAAGCCGTTATGTGCACATTGTCTTGTTGATATTATCCATTTTTGTGAGTGGTTTTCCGTGTAGGTTTCAATGTGGTTGTTGGACCGACAATAGACATTATTTCTTTAGCCGACTTTGGTATAAATGGCGTCAGGAGAGTCGTTAAGAATATAAGTAGTTGTAGTGGTTGCTTACATACAATTACACACTCTTGAATTGAGATTGAAAACAGTAGCTTGCGTTTACTTGTACTTCAGTTACTGCAAGTACATAAGGAAGCTCTTTATGTTAATATTACACTTTTACATCACTGAAACTTTTATTTCTGCACTGAGAAAAAGTAACGATACATCCGCATTGAACTTATCGTTACGACAGTTCAGTAAGATTATCCCTCACAGCTTTTTTTTACAGAATTGTTTGATAAAAATATTTGCAATTCACTGGCAATTTTCCGAAAAAGAAAAATTGCCCGACTCAACATGAATAACTAAATAAAAGAGTCCCATGAGGGAGGTAATATATTTTTTTAAATGATGGGCCCAAGGACCGATATTAGTAGTTCTGAGTATACAAAACTCCATCTTCTTTTTTTTTGCATTACAAAATATTCATACACTGTGTTATATCGCATGAATCTTCATTTTTTCCATAAATTATTATAATATTTATAATATCTTCATTACATCATCGTACACAATATTCAACGATTTACCAAATATAGTCAGCTTAATGTTAATCTAAGATATTAGTAATTTTTATAAATATTTGCTCATCCAACGCAAACCACATGAAATTCCAGGTAGCTAAATATTTATTTTCGTGTTACTGTTTGGTTTTAGTAAAACTGTACATTTAACGACCAAATGTGTCCGTTACGCCTCAAAAAGAAGAGTGATAATGATTTATATAAATAGATTGTGTTAGAGACAGTTACAGTCACATACGAGTAATAGTTTCCTACAAACAACGAAGTGACTAATAGTTTGCTATCCTACAAACAGTTAAATTCTATTGTGTGAAACGAGAAGAATTTGGCACAATTTTGTTGTGTCTGATTCTTGTTATACTAGAAACTAGATGATCTGATAAGTAATCTCCTTTGAAATGAAAAAAAATGTTTTTTGAGAAAATTCTTTTTAATAATTTATTCGACATACACAGTCTCCTTTTAGTTCAATACATTAATACAACGATTGCAGCGATATATTTACCAACTTCTTTATGCCCTCCGAATCATACGGTTCTGGAAGCTCTGCAAAATAGGTGTTTGTTTCCTCAAATATCTCTTCGTTCGAGCTGAATTTTTTATTAAGGAGTCATCTTTTTATATTTGGAAACACATAATAATCGGAGGGGGCCAAATCAGGAGAATAAGTCGGACGGAAAGCAATTCGAAGCTCAACTCATGAATTCCTGCCATTGTCATAACGCTCTTATGCGCCATTGCATTTTCTTGGTGAAACAGTTTTTTCTTCTGCATGTGAGGTTATCACTAAATTCCTGCTTCAGTTTATCCAGTAATGCCCAAAAATATTGGCTGTTGATAGTTTTATCGTTTTCAAAATAGCCAATTAAAATAATGCCTTTTTAATTGATCGACTCTTGGTAATTTCAGAGTACTTTTGTCGGGTTTAGTCCACTGACTTGCGTTCATACTACCCTCTGGTATGGAGTAGTGGGTCCTTCTTTCATCAATAGTTTATGACAAAGTTAGTTTGGCCTGAGTAAGGCCAAATTTATGACAAAGTTAGTTCGCAGCGAACACCTAACCATCCAAAATTAAGTAATCGAATTGAGAGAACAGTACATATTTATATCACTGTCATGAAATCAAAATAAGCAAGGATAATTAGACCTGGGAATTTCAACGACAAATAACACTTGCTTGGGCGGCGTATATGGTACACTAAGAGATATCTTTAAGAGCAAAATCCCGATAGCTATGAAACTGAAGACATTTGACCAATGCGTTCTTCCTATTATGACATACAAAGCAGAAACTCTCACGCTCACAGAAACAACAGCACTAAAAATGCAAGTGGCACAAAGGGGCATCGAGAGATCGATTCTCGGCGTGACAAAAAAGACAAAATAAGGAATTAAGACCTGAGGAAAAGAACAGGTATCATTGATGTCGTCGAACGCATAGCTACTGAAATGGAATTGGGCAGGCCACGTAGTGAGACTAAAAGACTCAAGATGGACCAGAAAACTAATTGGCTGGCGCCCAAGAGACACAAACGCGGCAGATGACCACTAACACGCTGGATGGACGACATTAAACGAATGTTCAAGAAATGGCAACAAGACGCACAGAACCGTCGAGACCTATGTCCAGCAATGGACGGAAGAGATTTCATGATGACGATGACCAGAAGAACAAGAAGAAGAAATGGGTTTCTAACGATTTTGTATTTATTGAATAATGATATTTATTTTTAGACGACAGTGATACTTCTTATATGTTAGAATGGCTTGTTCTTCATCTGACCTCTAACTGAAAAATAAGTTACTCCGCTGTAAACAACCAATTATATAAAAACGCAAAAATGATAAAAGTACCGACAAGTCTTGCCATAAACGACACCTACTTCAATCACATTACGTAATTATTCATATTTGTTAATAAATAACAACACTAAACTAAACAACACGAAGTACAACAATAATGCTGAAGTGTGTGACCATGACCTTTATGATCATCGAAGATACCACGAAAGAAGAACTGCATGTCAGATGTCTAATACGAAGAACACTCGTTTACTGTTATTGTTGTTAACTGCCTCAGACAATCACTTGACATGAATGTGAGTTTGTAAAAATATGGCTGTCGCCGATTTTTAACGTTTTTGATAGACAAGATTTGTTAAAATTGCGTATAGTGGGTCATTACCACAGGTTTTGCGAAAGTGGTCGTATTGCTTAATAATGCGTACAATAGTAGTTCAAGACTACAGGGTGTTTTCGTGTGTCTGTGCAAAATAAAGTTATATCTAACAATAAAACACTGAAAACGTTTGTTTTCTATACTTGATTTACTAAAGTGATTTAGTTTACTATGTGTTTGCCTTTTTAAAGTCTTTAACTGAAGAGGTTGAGGAGTGGGGAGCTGTTTGTCTCGAGTTGGCCATTCAGAATTATATCTGTATTTTTCAGTTTATTAATTTCCATAGATTCTAATAAAGATAGCTTAAGGCCTTTATTTTGAATATGCAGAATTTGAAACTCTTCATTAAAAGAATGATTATGATCTAGAAGGTGAAGTGCTTATGTAGAAGTGTCTGTTTTTCTATTGTTGAAAGCCCTTTTGTGTTCTGCTATCCGTTTGTCAAAGGTTCTGCCAGTTTGACCGATGTAAGTTTTCGGACAGTCACCATAAGTTAGTTTGTAAACACCACTCTGTAGTTGCTTTCTCTTTTGGCTCTTATTGTTCTTAATATATTTGCTTAAGTTGTTGTTAGTTCTGAAAGCGGGTGTTATTCCTTTCTTTTTTATCTATCTGGCTATTTTTGTTGTTATCTTGCCAGTATATGTGATAGAGCCGAAGGTACTGAGTTCTTTCTGTGGTGGTGGATAGACTAATTTCAGGGCTTTCTTATGGAGTTTTTGGTTTAAAATTTTGTTAATTGTTTGTTCGTTATAGCCGTTGTTTACTCCTATTTGCTTAATGGTGTTCAGTTCTGTCTCGAAGTTATTTTTTGACGTGGGAATTTCTGTCAGTGTATGTATCATGCTATGGTATTCTGCTAATTTGTGTTGTGTAGGATGGGATGATGAATTGTGTATAGTTGTGTCAGTATGGGTAGGTTTATGATAAACGGAGAACTCATGTTTGTTGTGTAGTCTGGTAATTGTTACGTCTAGAAAGTTTATGGACTTATTCTGTTCTGTTTCGATTGTAAACTCAATATTACTATGAAGTGAATTAATGTATGATAGAAATTGGTCAAGTTGCCTGTTAGTTCCTGTAAAGCATACTAGTATATCATCCACGTATCTTCACCAATATACGAACTGTTTAAATAAGGGATGTTTAGAAATTGTTGTATTTAAACAGTTCTTATATTGGTGGAGATACGTGGATGATATACTAGTATGCTTTACAGGAACTAACAGGCAACTTAACCAATTTCTATCATACATTAATTCACTTCATAGTAATGTTGAGTTTACAATAGAAACAGAACAGAATAAGTCCATAAACTTTCTAGACGTAACAATTACCAGACTACACAACAAACATGAGTTCTCCGGTTATCCTATCTATTTTACCTACCCATACTGACACAACTATACACAATTCATCATCCCATCCTACACAACACAAATTAGCAGCATACCATAGCATGATGCATAGACTGACAGAAATTCCCATGTCAAAAAATAACTTCGAGACAGAACTGAACATCATTATGCAAATAGCAGTAAATAACGGATATAACGAACAAACAATTAAAAAAATGTTAAACCAAAAACTCCATAAGAAAGCCCTGAAATTAGTCTATCCACCACCACAGAAAGAACTCAGTACCTTCTGCTCTATCACATTTACTGGCAAGATTAAAACAAAAAGAGCCAGATACATAAAAAAGAAAGGAATAACACCAGCTTTCAGAACTAACAACAACTTAAGCAAATATATTAAGAGCCGAAAGAGAAAGCAACTACAGAGTGGTATTTACAAACTAACTTGTGGTGACTGTCCGAAAACTTACATCGGTCAAACTGGCAGAACCTTTGACAAACGGATAGCAGAACACAAAAGGGCTTTTAACAATAGAAAAACAGACACTTCTACATACGCACTTCACCTTCTAGATCATAATCATTCTTTTAATGAAGAGTTTTAAATTCTGCATATTCAAACTAAAGGCCTTAAGCTATCTTTATTAGAATGTATGGAAATTAATAAATTGAAAAATACAGATATAATTCTGAATGACCAACTCAGACAAACAGCTCCCCACTCCTCAACCTCTTCAGTTAAAGACTTTAAAAAGTCAAACACATAGTAAACGAAAACAAACGTTTTCAGTGTTTTATCGTTAGATTAAAACAAAACATTATTGGGGCCAAATTTTTGGTAACACCTTCGTGGCTTCTAAAATTTGCAAACATCTCGCCTATCCGGCATGGCAAAATTCCAACGAAAACATGGTCCCGCATACTCAGACAGGAGTAAAACTAAATAGAAATAAATATTTCTATTTAGTTTATAGAAATAAACATTTATTCTATTTAATTCTATTCTAAACGAAATTAAATCTTAAACTCTCTTTCATTATATGTTTTAATGAATACTTGGTATTGCTATTTTGGTATTTTTTGTATTGTAACTATATTTCTTATCCTCTTCGGCACTACCTTGCTCTGTTTCTTATCTCCTAGTTTTCACGTCCATTTCGCAAATACCCAATTGGATAACAATTATTACTGTTGTTCTGAAGCTATTTCCTTGTGGCATTTTTATAATTTTTTTTTTTTTTTTTTTTTTTTTTTTGTATTTTGACAACGAAACCCGATTTGGGCTTCGAAACGTTAATAAATTCATTTTTTAGTAAAATTGTGGCTTATTTCCCATAAAAAATACGTAACAATTATTACGCTGTTCTCAACTTTTGGTAGTTCTATTTAGATTGAAACTTCCTGTCTACTTTTCCATTCTTCATTCCCAACTTGCCTTTTTCAAGTTTTGACGGGGTTTTCTAATATTCGGCGTTTCCTGAGACTTTTCTTTACTTGCCTGCTCTGCTTTTTTTCTCCAGCTTTTTTAATTTACGTGATTCAGTAATATTCTTTTTAACATCTTTGAAATGGCGGAACATACATTCTGCTCTCATAATATGCACGGGCACTGCATTCTTCACGATGCTCTGCTCGCTGTTATACCAAACATCAAAATCGACGCGATTAAATTTGTTTTTCATAATTTCACAAGTTATGCAGATTTTAGAAGAAACAAAATTGTCTAGAATTTTGCCTGGATATTTCCCGACAACAGTACATGACACTACAAGAGATCAATGAACTGAAACCACGTTTTGACCAAGTACCTCCACCAGAAACTGTAAATTCGTCTTCGTTCCAATTTCCATTTTATTCTTTGCTTCTCTTCCACACCCGATTTTTTCAGAAATAAATCACAAACCTTTTGTGCTGCAGTTTTAAGATTTTCTAAAAGTCTATAATTTGTTGTAACACTAAAATTTGACGACATATCCATCAATGAGCAACAGCCTATTTTATTTTGTGAGGAATATTTTGCAGTTTTACAATCGAGGAAGCCTTGCAATCTTTTATTCGTCTGCCCTTGTCGAATCCATGGTGTGCGATTTCTAAGATTACTACTGCTGCTGTTAACGTCTTTACATATTCGTCGGTATAATAAGCAAATTGCCCAAGTCCATTTTTTTCGAAAACTGTTTTTTGGTGTCATCTAGTAGTAGACGGTAAAAGCTACCGCCTGACAATTCCCACAAGCGCCATTATTATTTTATTTCGCGCCAATTTGGCTAAACAAATTTTGCTGAAGTCCAAACGTTCTTTCCCATTCATACGAATTTTGCCTATGTCAGTGTTTCTGAAGCTGTTTTTATTGAAAACGTTAGAAAATGTAAGTAAATAAATATATTTTGATTATTATTATTAATATGGATATAGTATAATAAATAGAAATATAGCGATACGCTTTAATTACTATTTTTGCTAATTTTAATTTTAATATTTTTTCTCAAAACGAAATAATATGGGTCATATAAAGTCACCGTTAATATACAAACCCGACGCTAAGAAAGACATGGTTTTACGAAACGAAATGCATCCAACCATATGTTTTTGGAGTGTCAGTTTAATAAACTGAAGTCCCCATAAATTAATTACCATATCAGACCATTATGTCAACAACTCACTTTGGGACATGCATTCGTTTTTAAAACTGCAGAAGTGTGTCTGTTTTTATACGTCAGATCAAAATAATTTTTTGTCCTCTCCGCATAACATCGATATAATAGGTTGTGGCTTTTCTTAACAGTCTATTCACAGCGTGCAAACAAAGCACTACTCGCTAACGACCGACCCTTTTCCGAGATCTAACTAAGCAACACCTTTTTGTTACCAAAATAAATAAATGTTTTACTGTTCGTCGTTAACTTATTTTTATTATTTTTAATTGATTCCGTCAACTCACATCTACCGGAATAGAAAGTTTGTGTAAATATTTTGTTTAATTAATTTTGGTCAATTATGTATTACAGGGAGTTATTCAATTTTCTCTTTTTTACTTTTGTTCCAAAGTTTTTTGTATCTCCTGTAAAATTTTCAATTTGTGACTTAGGCAATTTGCTTATTAGACCGAAAATATAGTCTTTGACTCTTTACTATAGTTTGTCCTTGATGTACTCTGGGGTAAAGACTCTTAGAGTCTAGAGAGTCTTTAATGCAGTGCTTCTCCGATACCTTCTGATTCCTTAGGCCGTTTACCATTTATTTATTTAACTACTTGTCATTGGTTTCAAATTATCTTACTTTAATTATAATTTCAACAAAAAACCTTCTACAAACTCGTATCTATTTTACATCTTTTTTTATGATCTGCGTTCTAATTTTTCCAGTAGATCGATTTTGACATCGAGACTTTTTTGGTATGTTGTCGAACGTCTCTTCAAGTTTTTTTCATAGACTGTAGTGGGCGCCTAAGAACGTTTTAATGATGGTGCAGGTGCCGATAGATGTAAACAAATCGAATTGATGTTTTAATTATTTATTTAAATGGATGACGATTATGAAATCTTACCTTCTAATAAATATTGGAATGGGCGGTTTTTAGCGCCATGATTTTGTAAAAAATATTGATTTAACGAAATATTACGAAATACGGTTTTCCAAATTTATATAATTTTATTAGTTTTAACCTAAACTTACGTGCATAGAAATCGGCCCACCTAAAAATTTGGTCATTTTTGAAGTCTCGTATTTTCTAAACTTGTTGGCCGATTTTCTTAATATGTTATAGCCTTATTCTTCAACAATATAGCTGTAATAAAATTATTGCTAAACAGGTAAGTGTTATTTTATACCGGGTGTAACAATAATAGTGTGGTTTTTCCTCAAAGTTCGAAACACCCTGTGGAATATTCTAGCGTATATAAAATATTGAAATTAAAACTTAACTGTAGCCTTAGGCTTTCTTAACATTTTGCTTTTTGATTTATTCGCTTATGTTGGATAATAAAAAAGTTAGGTATTTTAACAACTAGCAACGTTCTTCATCAGTACAGGGTGTTTCAAAATAAGTGCGACAAACTTTAAGGGGAAATTCTGCATGAAAAATAATGACCGTTTCATTTATAAACATATGTCCGCAAATGCTTCGTTTTCGAGATACGGGATGTTGAATTTTTTTTTACAAACTGACGATTTATTTACTGCTCTAATACCGGTTGAGATATGCAAATGAAATTTGGTGGGTTTTAAGAGGTAGTTATTGCGCATATTTGACATACAATTAAGAATTTTATATTCACCATTGGCGTGCATACGGGTCATATTACCCGGTCATATTACCCGAATGCACGCCAATGGTGAATATAAAATTCTTAACTGTATGCCAAAAAATGCGCCATAATTAGAGCAATTTAGAGCAATAAATAAATCGTCAGATTGTACGAACAAATTCAACATCCCGTATTTCTGAAACGAAGCATATGCGAACATATGATTATAAACCTAACGGTCATTACTTTTTCATGCAGAATTACCCCTTAAAGTTTGTCGCACTTATTTAGAAACACCCTCTATTAATGAAGAACGTTGCTAGTTGTTAAAATACCTAACTTTTTTATTATCCAACATAAGCGAATGAATGAAAAAGCAAAATGTTAAGAAAGCCTAAGGCTACAGTTGAGTTTTAATTTCAATACATATTTTATATAAGCTAGAATATTCCACAGGGTGTTCCGAACTTTGAGGAAAAAACATACTATCATTGTTTCACCCGCTATAAAATAACAATTACCTGTTTAACAATAATATTATTACAGCGATATTGTTGAAGAATAAGGCTATAACATATTGAAAAAATCACTTAAATCGGCCAACAGGTTTAGGAAATAAGAGACTTCATGACCAAATTTTTAGTTGGGCCGATTTATATGCACGTAAGTTTACATTACACTTGAGTTCAGGGTTCTTTACCCGTGCGTCATTAATACCTGGCGAGATTAACACATACTTTCTATGTTACATCATTATCTTCCACTAATGAAACTAAAGACAAAACAGCTACCGCCTGTTATTAAGTAAAGACACATGTTATTTTCCTGAACGCTCTAGATTCAGTACATCGAAAAGAGATAGGTACAAAAACATGCTGGGGGCGTTTTCAGATTTTGAGAACAATTTGTGACGTATCTGGTTTGTTTACTTGTCACTGTCAGTTTGTTGGGTTTTTTTTGCTCTTTTTGTGTCCTGTTTTTGCATTTACAAGTTATTTATGTTACACAAACCGTTGTTTTCACAACTAATTTTATATTGGAGTTTGAAATTTTATGGTAACTGTATCTTATTTCGCCATTAATTTACATACAAAGTTAACCTCATTCACAGTTAAGGAATGGTTTTGTTTAAGTTTCCGCAAAAGTGAAGTAAATATCAAAAAGAAAATATCTTATTGTCAAATATTTATATTATAACAAATATTTAATATCACTAATAATATTAAAAGAATTTATTAAGCTACTTTAAATGTAGCTGTATTTCTGCACCAAAATTTTCAAGCAAGACTAACATTTTACATTCTATTTATTTTTGATAACGTCAAATTTTATAATATAATCTGTGATCGGAGCTGTAGCCACTTTCTGTCACTTGCTGTTCCGATTACGAAGCCAGAAAAAGTACCTACAGAAGAAGACGTCCAGGAAACAATCAACGAGTGAAGAATCAAGGACCAAGGAAGCAGTTCAAAGGAGGTGGTGCACATAGCGGAACACTGGATGAAGAAATAAAATATCTTAAGTTTTAGAATGAAATGTAAATATTATTAGGCAATAAACGTTTTTATTTTTATTTTATTTTTTATTATTTCGATTCAGATGTATTCATGTAGCTCACTGAGGAGGTCTGAAGAGACCGAAACGTACGTATGGGGATGGTGAAATGGTGAATCATCTCTGAAACGAAATGAAACATAAGCTGTCTTTCATAAATTTATGATTCAATAATAACCATGCTTTCAGAACTACACACAGAATCTGCTAAAATAGGACTGAAAATGAATTTAAACAAAACAAAAGTCATGTACTCTGAAGAAACCGTGAAATAATAAACGACAAAGTTATAGAAAAAGTTGAAGAATATATATACTTAGGACAAAAAATAATACTGAATAGGGAAATTCAAACGGAAGAAATAAAAGGAAGAAGAAAGTTAGCATGGGCAGCATTCGACAAACTGAACTATATACTCAGAAATCAGAGTCACTCAACACGCGATGGAAAGAGCAATGCTTGGCATATCACGTAAGGACAGGAAATCAAAGATATGGATAAGACAGAAAACCAAAGTCACCGATGTGGTACAAAAATCATTAAAATTGAAATATGAATACGCTGGACATGTAGCTAGGAGCTTCTTCTTTATGTGCCGTCTTCTACCGAAGGTTGGCGACCATCAAACGATAGGTTTATCTGTTTTGTGCCGCATGTATTATGTTCGCAGCTTCTGGTATTTGAAACCATTCTCTCCAGTTTCTCAGCCAGGATTTCTTCTTTCTGCCCAAACCTCTTCTACCTTCAATATTGCCTTCCACGATAAGCTGTAGCAGACTGTACTTATCATTACAGAACACATGGCCCAGGTATGAACGCTTTCCTCCTTTTAACAGTTGTTAACAATTCCATCTCTTTACCCATTCGTCTTAATACCTCTGTGTTGGTCACTCTGTCTGTCCAAGGTATTCTCAGTATGCGTCGATACAGCCACATTTCTAGAGCCGCTAACTTCTTTATAGTTGCTGCTGTTAACGTCCACCCTTCTACTCCGTAAAGTAGCGTAGAGAGTACGTAGCATTTCGTGGCGCACCATCGGAGGTTAACGCTTAGGTTGCGGTTGCTTAAGAGCTTTCTCATTTTTATGAATTTGGATCTTGCTATTTCCATTCGGATCCTAATCTCTACGTCTGGGTCCCACTTATCATTTACTGTATATCCCAGATATTTAAATCGGTGTACTCTTTCAATACGTTCGGCTTCAATATTCAGGTCAATATGTTGAATGTTCTTTTTACTGATCACCATAAATTTAGTTTTCTTTCTATTGATCTTCAGTCCAAATCGGTTGCCAGTTGTATTTACTCTATTTAGCATCATCTGTAAATCTTTGATGTTATCGGCCAGTATAACAGTATCATCTGCATATCGAAAATTACTTATTGGTACGTCATTAATCTTGATGCCCTCATTGTACTCTTCCAGTGCCTCTAGAAATATTTGTTCTGTGTACAGGTTGAAAAGCAGTGGCGAAAGAATGCAGCCCTGTCTAACCCCTCTAGAAATGGTTATGTTTTCACTCACCATATGTCCATTCTTTATGTGGGCTGTTTGATTCCAATATAGATTTTTTATAATGTGGATGTCCCTAGTGTCAAGTCCTGAAAGATGTAATAGTTCTATGAGTTTGTCATGTTTGATAGTATCGAATGCTTTCTCATAGTCGAAAAAACAGGCGTAAACATCTTTCTGTTGATCCAGGCATTTTTGAATCAAGACTTGTATTGCAAATAGAGGCTCTCGAGTTCCAAAACCGCATCTAAAACCGAACTGTGTTTTACTTATGCTGTGTACTAATTTTGCTCGTATTCTGGAATGGATAATACGCAAGAATACTTTAAGGGTGTGACTCATTAAACTTATAAGGCGATATTCGCTACACGTCTTAGAATTGGATTTCTTGGGAAGGGGCACAAATGTAGATTTCAACCAGTCCGATGGAATTTGACCAGTATCGTATATCTTATTAAACAGTTCCAATACTACATTCATACGTTCTCGTTAAAAACTTTTAAAAATTCGACTGGTATTTCATCGCATCCTGTTGCTTTCCCATCTTTCGTTTGTGGAGACCATACCAACACAAAAGATCCAGAGGCAAACCTCCTATGAGATGGCCATATGATCTGAAACGAACTGCCGGGAAAAATTGGCTACAAGTAGCGTACAACAAAAAACAATAGAAAGGAAGACTTGAAGAGGCTTATGTTCAGATGTGGACGTGAATGGCTAGACGAAGAAGAAGAATAATTCCTAACTAATTATCAAGAGATCACTTGAGTTACGTTTGCTATTGTTGGCAAATATTTAAAAAATAATTAGATTTAATTATAAAAGACATTATTAATGTAGTTAATTGCATATATCCATTAAATGATTAAAAGTGTCAATCGCAATAAACCAAAATGACGCAACCAATAAATGTTTTTTAGATTCCATAAAAAACAGCGTAGGTATCGGTGTTAATACGAATATTTCTTGGACAAATAACATACTTTAGATCATTAGATAAAAATAAATCAAAATGCAAATTGGATAAGACGGATACTATTTAAAAAGATTATACCGGCGTTATAGAAATGCCTCCCACTTTTTCAGGTAAATATTTTCATACATGAAATGCCTCCGTTTCTTTAATCATTTAGGCTGATATGTTGTCTATTTAATCTCTGTATAATGAGACAATGTTGCCAAATCATAATTTAAATAGGTACTATCTATCTATTTTGATTGATAAAAAATGGACATTATATTCCTCTTGTCTTTTGTTTACTTCAAGATAAAAAGTCATCTTCATATCTTCATAATATATTATCTCGCTTTTAAATATATCATAGAAGTATGTTTTAAAATTAATTGTACTGTATCCCCTAACTAAAGTAATATCTTCAGACTTTGAAATTTCCATTCATAATAGTATCCGTACGGCATTTGCTGAAGCAGATTTTCGTGGATGTCGTTTTCATTTGGGTCAGGCATGGTATAGAAAGGTTCAAGCACTGGGCTTACCTCCAGAATACCAGAAAAAAGGTGTTGACTTAACTGAAATTGCGAATTTTTTTATTTATATTTTTTGCCTTTCATTCTTACGTTTTTAAGGCACTGCAGTTCGTATTGACTGTATAGGCAATTTTTACTGTATAGTCAAGTTCAAGTAAAAGTTTTTGTAGATATTGTCCAGTAATTACGTTTGTAGAAAAAATATTGTATGATATGCGTGTTAAAAAGTACATTCTTAAGGCACTCATGTGAATTGCAGAACTCGCTATCGCTCATTCTGCAAACTTTCACATGCGTGCCTTAAACGTGTACTTTTAACACTTATATCATAAATAACTATTAAAATAAATATTGTTTGACTTCGTGTGCTCGTTGCACGAAATAATAAGAAATATCACATGATTCCATATGTTTGGTTGTATGTATATACGTCTGCTTTAAAATGTATTATGCTTATGACACGCTTATACAGATTTACGTTTATTATTTTACGAAATGCTTTAATAAGATCTACAAAACACACGTACTTAATTTCGTTGAATTAATGTAAAATAAATGAAAATTCAGCATTTCAATACTACAATTAAATACTCCATCTTCATATTTTCACATTCCACCCGTAAATGACTTACCATTTTCTATTTTCTCGAAGCGATTAATCACAGCGTTCGCGTACCAGAATCAGTTAAGGAAAACAAAAGTTTCATCGAGAGCAAGACAAGTATTTATGTTAATGACAATGTACACCTCGGGCGGTTACAAGTATTTCAAGGTGATACATATATACATGTAGATTTGTAGATACATATAGATCGTATGTTCTCGGTAGGAAGTAAACAAAGAGCCTGTAGGTGAGAATACCAGAGTATTTTAATGATAACGAAAAACAAAGATATTTCTTACGTACTAGATGGTCTGATAAGTTGAAAGTTGAAATGATCTCTTTTAGCTCAATACAATGATTGCAGCGATTTTACAACTTCTTTATGCCGTCGAAAGGAAAAGCAGAATAAACATACAGAAAACAGAAGAAACGATACTTAAAAAAGACCACCAATGCATAGCAATTGCAGATGATCTGACACTATTAGTAACGAGCAAGAAAGAACTACAAAAGTTAATGAAAAACATAATAACAGAAGCCAAAAAATTGGGACTTAAAATAAATGAAGAAAAAAGTATATGATAATGGGAAATATCCAAAAAGAAAAAGAAAATAACATAATAGTACAAATAGATGGAGAAAAAACATACTCGTTCAAAAGAGCCAAAGAAATTAATTATCAAGGCAAGAATAGCTAAAGGAAATAAAAAGTATGAAGCATTACGCACATTAATGAAATTCAAATACGTACCAAGAAAAACAAAAATCAGAATTTATAAGACTGTTATCAGACCTACAGTAACATAAGCATGCGAAACATGGGTGCTGAAAAAGTCAGAAACAGACCTCTTAGAAAGATGGGAGAGAAAAATAAATGCAAAGAGCAGTATATGGAGGTGTGGAAATAAAAGGAGAGTGGAGAGGAAGAACCAATAAAGAATTGGAAGAACTATATAAAGAACCAACGATCACGACGACGATCAAAGCACAGAAAATACGATATTTGGGACACATCGAGAGAATAGGAAGTAAAAGAATGCCAAAAATGGTACTTTTACGAAAACCAATACAAAAGAGAAGGAAAGGCAGGCCAAGGAAAAGATGGAAGGACAATGTGTACGAAGACCTGAAGAAAAGTAATATTGAAAGATGGAAAGAACTAGCATTGGAGAGAAGGAGGCTAAACATTTTAGCCCTAGGCCCACAAGGCCTGTTAGCTTAATAAATAAATTATGCCGTCGAAATAATAAGATTGTAGTAGCTGTGCAAAAAAGGGTATTTGTTTCTTCAATATTATGTCTTCGTTCGAACTGAATTTTTTACTTACGAATATATTCGGTTTTGGAAACGCATAATAATAATGTGAAACCTCTCGCGGAACCAATTTCTGGGTACATCCTTAATATCGGCCTTTTACAATTTATAAGGAAAAGAGACGACGAATAAAGAAGACGACAGGTACTCTAAAATATGTAGTCACACTCCGTCTATTCTATAACACTATATGACGAAACCGACATATTAACACTGAGATGCAGTCAAGAATTTATAAAGCCAGTGTAAGATCAATAATGACATATGCATCAGAAGCAAGACCCGATACAGCAGCAACACAAAGATTAGTAGAAACAGCAGAAATGAGAGTACTGAGAAGAATTACAGGAAATACGCTGAGAGATCGAGAGAGGATTAAAGCCATTAGAAGAAAATGTAACGTACGGTGCATAAACGAACGGACAATAAATAGAAAAAAAAAGAATGTGTGTGTACTTTGTACTCACGTAAGAAGTTATACTTCTATTATATGATTTAAACAAAAATTAATATACTTTTTATTTATATTTTATTTAAATATTAAACTAATTTATACTTACTACTTCTCAAACATTTTTATTAAAACAGTGCCAAAAATTAAAATAATAAAAGAATAAAACACACACAAACACATTAAAAATGCCACAAATGATTTCTGAACATTAATTGTCGGAAAATGTTTTAACTAAATACGTATTTTCTGAAAATAAAATTATATAATAAATATACTTACAATCATAAAATGTATAAAAAAAATAAAAAAATAAAAGTTTCTATTGGGATTCGAACCAGCTTATCAGCGCGGTTGGTATTGGGGTTCATTCGCCTTAAACGCTTCGCCACGGAGACGATGTGTCATTATGTGCGAAGATCGACTAACTAAACGGATTAAACTTTTGACATTTTTGAATTAAATCAAATCATTTTGATTTTGGATTAAAATGATTTAGAATTGAAAAAATACAACAAAACATAGAGTAAGAAAACAATATATTAGGTGAATATTGATAGAAATTTTGATGGTAATCAAATTATGTAAATAAAAGTATTACATACTATGTATTTTGGTAGGTTCAAATAGGTAGGTACCTATGATACATTTACAATTAATACGTACCTGTTGCTTTTAAAAATTATTTAAAAGTCACTACAATTATAAACTTTTTTGTTTCTGTCCTCACAACAATAAAACTAATATATTATACATTTGTTTACCTTCATATTGAACAATTATTTATTATTGACAGATCATTTCAACACCCAATATAACGACTAATACCATACTGTCGGTGTGCGCATGCGCGCAGATTAATATAAATTCACCCTCAATCTCAATCTCGCCTAAAGAAGTATAACTTCAAAAATGGAATAATTACATAAGCAGAATGGGGGACACACGTCTGGTCATGATAGCAAGAGATAAATCATCAGTCGGTAGAAGAAGTATCGGCCTATCGCGCAAAAGATGGAGATGAATCAATCCGCCAATGAACAAGCAGAATTGCTTATAGAGAGGAAGAAGAAGAAACATATACAGGGTGTCCCCGAAAATAGTGCGTTCCTTTAAGGTATGCATAAAATACACAATGTAGAACAAAAAAGTCCTACAACATTTTTTTCTAAAGTTAACCGTTTCCAAAAAAAATTACATTAGTCTCCATATAAGCGAACTTTTATTTTCATAAAATTAACTAATTTGGCATCACTGTAGGTTATTGACACCACAATTGTAGGTCAGACAGGTACACCTGCAAAATAGTTATACCACCCTATGTGTGAAAATCAAACGAAACAAGAATTTGTTTGTTTGTTGAGGAGGAAGATAGGGTTTAATGTAAATACTAAAAGCCCATGGGGCAACTATTTTTGAATTGTGACTGTGTCTATCTTTAGATTTTGTATACATAGTTGTCACGTTTCAATTTGCATACCAAAATGTATTTTCGTTTTTTGGCCAAACGGTTGAGTTTAGAAAAAAATGTTATAAGACTTTTTTGCTCTACATGGTGCCTTCTACCTATACCTTTAAGGAACGCACTATTTTCGGGGACACCCTGTATACGACTCCATAAACCGACGGATATTCTATGACGCCATGAGAATATTAAAAATACCAGAAAAGTTTATAAGGCTAATGAGAATAAAGCTCAGGAACACGGGAAATGGGGTAACAATCTTCTTCTTTGAGTGCCTCTCCTATCGGAGATTGGATATCATTAGGGCGATTCTAATTTTATTTACTGCTGTTTTGAACAATTCGTTAGTGGTACAGCCAAACCACTCTCTCAAATTTCTCATCCAGGACATTCTTCTACGGCCTGGATTTCTTCGTCCTTGAATTTTTCTTTGCATTATATTTTGTAGGAATGTGTACTTTTGTCCTCTCATCAGGTGGCCTAAGTGTTAAAGTTTTCTCTTTTTTATATTCAGTAGAACTTCTGGCTCGTTATTTATTCTGCGTATTACTTCTTCATTTTTAATTTTATCCACCCAACTTATTCTTAGGCGGTAGCACCACATCTCAAAGCTTTCAAGATTTTTAATATTCCTCTGTTTAAGAGTCCATGACTCAACACCGTAGAGCAAAGTACTGAATACATAGCATTTTAACATTCTAGTTCGTAGATGAATACTAATATCACGATTACAAAATAATTTTTTCATTTTTATAAAAGTAGATCTGGCAATATCAATACGTCTTTTTATCTCGTGATTTTGGTCACCTGTTTCATTGATAAGGGTTCCCAAGTATTTGTATTCCTTTACTTTTTCAAATTGGGTACCGTTTATTGTGATACTGGTGTCATTTATTGGATTCTTACTGAAGTTCATATATTTGGTTTTTTTGACGTTCATCCTTATGCCGTAGTTATTACATATCTCATTCATACTTTCAACTAGATGTTATAGATCTTCCGCTGTTCTTGCCATTATCACAGTATCGTCAGCATATCGAATGTTATTGATAACTTCTCCATTGACTATTATCCCTTCGTTTGCATATGAGACAGCTTCTTGGCATATTTGTTCGCTGTAGATATTAAACAAGGGCGGTGACAATATACAACCCTGTCGTACCCCTCTACGTATTTCTATTTCGTCCGATGTTTGGTCTTCTATTTTTATATTAGCTCGCTGATTCCATTACAGATTTAATATTATTTGTATGTCTCTGGTGTCAGTGTTCTTACTCTCCAGGATTTCTTTGAGTTTACTGTGGCGTACTTTGTCAAAGGCCTTTTCAAAGTCTATAAAGCGGGCGTGTACCTCTTGGTTAACATCTAGGTATCTCTGTGTTAGAACGTTCAAGGCAAAGAGAGCATCCCTTGTACCTAATCCATTTCTGAATCCCATCTGTGTATCGTTAATATCGATGTCTAGTTTTTGATAGATTCGGTTGTGGATTACTCTAAGAAATATTTTAAGCATAACAATGGGTAACAATGGAAGAAAGCTAGCAAGGGAAGAAATAAGGTAACTAAAGTTTCGACGCCCAAATCGGGTGTCGTTGTCAACATACAAAATACTATTAAATTAAACAAAAATGTTGTTGCTTAGTAAAAAATTCTTCTAATAATTTATTTAATCTGACTCATTTATATCGGCAATTCAGACATATATTATACATTTTAAAGTAGAAGACTAAAATGATATTGCCAATATTTATGACTTGCATTCCTGGGACGACTTTACTGAAAGATAGTTCATTCGATTACATGAAATCAACCACAACTCAAGAATATCCGCCACAAAAAATCATAGTATGTCATTTGTCTTTAAAAAGACAACCAAATGCAAGGGTGACAGTAAAATTCTCGCGTTAGAGATTCCATAGTAAATCACGAGGGAAAACCAGGAAAAAACCTCGTGATACTATCCCGACATCGTAAGTATTTGGTCTTACATTTAGTTTACTCTCAAAATTTTAATATTGTTTTGAAGTTATTTTCTTGTGGCATATTCATGCAAGTTAGTATTTTTAGCAGGAATCTAATAATAACAGAATGGAAAAATAATAAAGTGCCTACTCTAAGTCTTTTTCTGATGACGAATAACCCCGTAATATTTTAAAGCAATATTTCAATTTTCTAAGAAAACGTTACATCATTCCATGCCGTTAGGTCAATAAGAACAATGACAAATACATCGTGTCACCACACAAAAAACATAAATTTATGAATAATTGATGAAATTTTTATACTTTCGCTCTCTATCACCAGAGAATTAATAAATTAAACAAATAAATAAACAATGACAGAAATGACACTGTACATAAAGCCGCCTACTCCTACTACTGAAGAGATGAATCATAGTCTTGCTGGTAGCCACAGATCTCAATGTCAGTGAGTTCTTTGTGTTTTACCTATAAGGTCATACCTACAGACACAGAATCTTAATACCGATTTGAGAAAGTAATTTAATTCTGAGAAACGAAGATTCCAATGCAAGGTTTTTTAAAAGGAGATTGAAATATACTGCATGTCCACCTTTATCCAATCATTACTATACTAACTTGTATGCAAACTGTAAATACAGTAAATTCTGTACCAGTATCAATGGCCAATAGTTGCCGAGACACTTTATTTTAAATAAAAAAATTATTTTTATAATATAAATAAGTTAATTTGTGACCGAAAGATATTCATATTTTTCTAGTCTCGTATTCTTGTATTCTTGTACTTTGTCGTTGATATGGTTATTAAACCATTTTTTTTTTGTAGCATCTATATGTTATCTAATTTATATTATGATAATAAACCACAATTTTTTTTATTTAAATTAACGTGTCTCAGCAACGCACGCCATTGACACGGTTACAAAAGTAAGGTTTACAGTATGTTTAAATTACAAGAGTTAAGAAAATAAAGAATTTAAATTAAGAAATTACAATATCAGCAGAATGATAAAAAACAACATTTATATGGCGTAGTATAACCGAGAGTCTTTGAGAAACATTATCACATTATTAAAGTTACTATTATCACTAAGAGTGGCGGTTTGGTCTTCATCCTGTTTATGTTGTCTTCATGTGTTCGTGTATAGTTGGCACTCAATTAGTATGTGTTTGACGGTGACACGAGTGTTGCAGGTATGACACCAAGGAGGATTTCCCTGGCTCATCAGGTAACCATGTGTAAGACGGCAATGTCCAATTCTTAGTCTTCTCATGACAACTTTGTCCCTTCTACAAAGTGCTGGTATTTTTAAGGCAGGTATTCGGGGTTGAATACTATGGAGTTTTGAGTTTGTTCTATTCCAGAGGTTTTGCCAGACTCTCAAGCACATTTGGTTTACTGTATGTTGTAAATCTACACCAAGTTGTATACTCTCCATTGGAATGTCAGAACGGGATGTCTCTTTGGCCGCTTGATCGGCGTTTCGTTTCCTGTAATACCCACGTGCGATGGAGTCCAAATAATGCTAACCGATACGTTCTTATCTAACAATAGGTGGCATGCATTGTGGATATTTGAATTAGTGGGTTTTGGGAGTAAAAGTCCTTGATGAATAGTATGGAGGATAGCGAATCAGTGCAGATTGCAAGGTTTTTGCTTTTGTTGGTTGGACAACTAAGTGCTTTCATGACAGCATATAGTTCAGCTGTGAAGATGCTACAGTAATATGAAAGACAAACCACAATTTTAATTCAAAATATGTTTAGAAACATCAAATTTTCAATTAAAATTGTTGTTTTTTCCTACTAAATATAGTAAACATAATCGTTCAGTTGAAAATAAGCTGACGTTAAAATGTCTCTACGAATTATAACGTACTGTAAATTACATACTAGATTATAAATAAGCTTATGTATTAAAATTAAATATCGTAATTATGACATACAAAAGACAATAAAAAAAAGAAAAACACAAGAAAATAAATAATAAAAAACAAAAAAGTATACCAGAAAAATATAAAAGAAAGGTATCTATATTAAAAAAAAATCGTAAAAATAGAAAAAAAAACCTAAGAAATGATACACATAAAAGAAGAATAATAATTAATTCTTATAATATTTAAAATTTATATTTATAGCAATTAAAATTTATTGTATGTAATAAAAGATAAACTAATTTTTGACAAATAGGATAAAAAAATAAAAGAAATGATAAAAAAGATATTCGAATTGAATACAGTTTATATGAATAAAAAGATCTTATGAAAATTTTCTGGATTTCTTCTAGGGAAGAACGTATTAGTAAAGGGTGCCCTCCGTTAAATAGACAAAATGCTCTTACCCCTAGAATTCAATTTTTTTTATTTTCTTACGGTATATGTGATTAAAAAATAAGACTTAGAGCAACTTTAATCCGTCACCCCATTCACCGTCACCCCCACTATCAAAAACTTCATTTTTTCGATTTTATTTTTTATGTGGGATACCATCAATTTAAAAATTTTAAAAAATGCAACACGCATAATGTTCATGCCTTTACATAATATTTAATGATTATATTATATATTATATTTTTTATAGATCCGTAGTTGAGTGTAGATAACTTCAAAATGCATTTCGATTTAACTTTTTTTTGGAGATGGTGGCAAAATAGATCAAATGCAGTTTTTTTATAGCATATATAACTTGAAGTAACTCACTCCTTTAGGACATTCAAAATATGTTCAGACCAAAAACAAAATTCCCCAGGTATTTGGGTTGTTTGAACATGTTTCTTCCATTTTTTGAATGTCCTAAAGGGCTCAATTAGCTTGAAATTGTTTATAACCTATAAAAAAACTTGATTTGTAATATTTTGAAGTCTATAAAATATCTAAATCCCCAAAAACCACTAAAAACGAGTTTTCGGGTTTTTAAAAGTGGAGCACCTTAGAAAGAAATCTGGAAAAAATTAGAAATATAGTTTTTTATAGAATACACAAAATAAAAAATAGACAAGCAGCAATCTTCAAAAAGAATTATTCGCCCTTTTCCAAAAAAAAATGCATTGTTTTGTAAAAGTCTCAACTATGGGTGTGGATTTTTTTTTAATTTTTTTAATTTATTTGCATCCCCCCTAAAATATATAAAAACTAAAAAATGACGTTTTTGGTCGTAGAGGATGGGTAGAGGGAGTGGCGGGTTAAAATTAAGTTGTCTTATTCTTTAGTCATATAGGAGGTTAAAAGTAATTGAATTTTCACATTGAGGTCAGTTTGCCTATCTTAACGGGGGGTAGCCTTTCAATGCTCGTAAAATGAACTGGCCATTATGAGGCAATACCTGCTAAAAATCTTTGTTAGTATAAGTTGAAAGTGATTCTATAAAATGACAAAGTTGTTACCAGCAATTATAAAAGGTTTTCAAAACCTTTATTAACTGCTGACCACTACTACCTATAGATCAGAAATGAGCACCATACTCGACCACGCGTCGGCTATCAAGCGCCTCGACGCGCTGTTCACCGAAACCAAACTCGAACCGGTTCAGAAACCGGTTCCCAAACCGGTTCCGGAGATACACGTCGAAGTCGATTCGAAGCACAACGCGAAATGTGAAGTACACGGCAAAAACGGCCGGAGAGACTCCTTCGGAAGTGTGTTGCACATCACCAACAGGAGAGATTCCTTGGGGAACGTTATCAGCAGAACGACGGAGCCGCCGGACTTTTTTGCACTTGGACCAAGAAGGGAATCTATGCCTGCTTTGAACAACAATGGATATTCCAGGTAAGACTGGGTGTAAGTACTAACCAGACCACTTTTTGGTTGTTAAATAAAACTCTGGATAAAACTAATACTTTATATTTGCATCTATGAAGTCCAGGAACATTATTTTCTTACAGATTTTCCGTATCACAAGCTTCTTGAACTTCTAAGTAGATCTTCTCCAATTTTGTGCTGGGCGACCTCTTTTCTTTTTCCTTAGGGATTCCACTCTAGGACAGTCTTTGCAATATTGGAGCTAGTTTTTCGAAGTGTATGACCGATCCAATCCCACTTTTTGAACTCTTATTTAATTTTCTACTCTATTTTGTTCGGTCAGGTGTAGCAATATTCGTTTCTAATGATTTTAGGCCAGAAAATACGAACAATTGTTCGTAGGCATTTATTAACAAAGACCTGCAGTTTGTAACCCTCGTTTCACACGCTAAGAATTAGAACGTGCGATGGTTGGAACGCACGGTAACATTCCAATAGTGGCTCGAGCAATCCTATGGTACCTTTCTCATTACACAGCTGCTGGAACGTTCGGTGATGTCGCCGTGTAATATAAAAGTTACCATGGGATTGCTCGAGTGTCATTGTGCGAATGTCATTGTGCGTTCTAGCGACCGCACGTTCAAATTCTTAGTGTGTGAAATTGGGGTTAGGGTTTTAGTCACTTTCCAGGTTTAACATCCGAAGAGTAGAGCAAACATGACATTTGACTGGAATATTCGGATTTTGTAGTAGGTATACTGGCCAAACTTCCAAATAGTCCAAGTAATGAAGCTTAAAATACGACAAAACCTCGCAATTTTTACAGAATGGATCGATTTGCTTGAAAATTTGAGGATAAGTAGTGGATAGTCCAAGGATCAAAATCTATATCATGCCAAAAGGCGCTTTTACCATGGGGGTGGTTGCCCTCCATCTCGGGGGTGGAAATTTTTATTATATTTTGACCGCAAGAGTTGGTAAAAACATTCATTAAAAGCAAAAAACGTTTTATACATTTTTTTGATCAAATTAATAATTTTCGATTTATTCTCTATCGAAAGTGTTAGTTTTATATCGGAAAAATCAATGTTTTTAATCAGTTTTCTGCTAATAACTCAAAAATTTTTCGTTTTATCAAAACAATTTTACTTAAGGCTATGGGTACATAATTCGCAAATATTTTACGTGTATCCCTACTTTTTCTGTCTTTACACGGCAAATTACGTGTAGTAAAATTCACACTGGTATGGATATGTAAACATTATTAGAATGTCATTCTACTTGAAAATGTCATCATTAATTTAAAGAGATGGCTTTTGAATGTTCAATAACTGTTATTTTTATAATTGCAAATTATTAATTCAGTTAATAAATGTGATAATTTTTTCACTAACTATGTATTCAGTGATTGTAATAATTTATTTGTACAACAAAAACTAATACTCAATCGAGAAAAGAGGAAAAGTGTTAAAGTGATTTTTTAATAATATATTGTTATGGAACGCTTACAATTTTGAACATCTTTAACAACAAAATACTTGGATCACAGAATATATTATCCTGATGTATTCTCTGCTTGGATCTTCCACAAATAATACACAATAAATAACTTTTTATTAAGTCCACGTCTTAAATCAATTATTTATTACATACACTATATATCAATAATATTTAATCAATAACACAAAATATTCCCGATGCAATGTCAAATATTTAAAATTGTCACTGATTGTCAGTGTCTGACTGGCAATATATGCTGACAATATTATATTCGGCTGAGTGCGTTGTAAGACAAAGATAGATTTGGAAAATATTACCACGGCATTGTGTTTATTTTTTTCGAATCCTGAAAAAACCAATAAATACTTTTGAAAAATTTAAACGCAGAATGAAAGACTAAATTATTACCGAGGGCCGAAAGTCCCTTAGAATAAATAAAAAGTTTACTTTGAATGAGGTATTTGAAAATAAAAATCACACTAAATTTTCTCTTAGTTTTTCACCCCTGTAACTTATTAAAATAAACATAATAGAAGTTCTCAGGGACTTTCGGCCCTCGCTAATAACGTAATCTTTCATTCTGCGTTTAAATTTTTCAAAAATATTTATTAGTTTTCTCAGGATTCGAAAAAAATGAATCCCCATTTGAATAGCATTGCAGCCGAAAATACGTACCGATCCTCTTAACAAAAATGTACCTTTTGAAAAAATAAACAAAACCGTTTTTTTATTTTCTTTAAGACCAATAGTAATCGAGCTGTACTTTATTAAATGTTGGCTCTTCTTCGTCAAATGCTAAATATTGTAGTTTCAAAGTCAAAGGACGGGAAAACTATGCATTTTTCGAGGATAACTTGTTGAAACTAATTTAAAGTATTTAAAAATATTTATCTCCAAAAATAAAAAAAATCTCTAGCTAAACAAATTAAGTGACTTATAATGAAAAGAATGTCAGTCCCTATTTTTTTCAGCAAAAAAGTGATCTTAAACAACCCCCTAATCACCACCCTAATTAAAATGACTCATTGACCTGATTTGTTTTTCTTGATTTATGTATTATTAATAGGTTTTATAAGTTTGATCGGCTTAGAATGATTAGTTTTGGATTAGTTTGCTGAAAAAATGGAGTTAAAAGTCAAAACGAGTTTTTGTAATTTGGTAAAAAATGCCCTTTTCTTCAGAATAGAAAGATAAAAAATAAAAAAGTTACGGTTAAAAAATCAATATATTTTTTTGAAAAAAAAAAGGAGAAATCCAATTGCAAGCATAATAATGTAAGTTAGCGATGTTTTTAGTCATTGGCCTTATTTATTCTTCTTTATTTATGTATTGTTAATAGATTCTAGAAGTTTGACTGGCTAAGAATGATTAGTTTTTAAAAAACTGAAGTTTAAAGCGAATAACGAATGTTTGCAATTTGGTAAAAAATGCCATTTTCTTCAGAATAGAAAGATTAGCATCAGAGATACGAAAAAATGTTTAAATATGAAATTGTAGGTAATTTAATTCCGAAGGACATGGTTTGATAAAATTTGTTCTACGGAAAAAATTGAGTGAATCGTAAATGATTATACCATCGAAAAACATTGATTATTTAGATATAGTTAAAACAACACTTTCGATAGCGAATAAATCAAAAACTATTAATTTTATCAAAAAATTGTATAGAACGTTTTTTGCTTAGAATGAATGTATGCGGTCAAAATATAATAAAAATGGTTGCCACCCCATCTCGGGTAAAACCCGTATGGGGGTATCACGCCCATGGTAAAAACGCCTGTCGGCATCATATAGATTTTGATCCTGGACTATCCACTACTTATTCTGAAATTTTCAAGTAAATTGATCCATTGTGCAAAAATTGCGAGGTGAAAAGCTTTGGTTCCTGGACTAAAAGAGGGTTGACCATGCTGAATGCTTGTTGAGCTTTTCATTGTTTTATCTTATTTAAGAATAATTTCCACGCACTTGTTGACTTGATACTTGTCGGATTTTCCAGAAGTGTATGATATAAAGATTGTCCCTTCAGTGTTAAAATTATTTCGTTAAGATATCATACATGTTATCTTTGTATTAACTACATAGCTTCTGTCAATTATAATATTATATTGCATTTTCTATTTCTAGTTTGATGATGATGATTGTTTAACAAAACACTTGTGTTCCCCTTGTTACTCGTCCTGTAATTCCATCGATTGATGGTCATTGATTCACCAGTTGACTCATCCACTCTTGTATTAGTTTACTCAATTTTCTAAATTTGAACTTTAGGATGTTTATTAATATTCGCTTCTTTAATAATTACTTCTTCTTCTCATATCCTTTTACACTCTCAGGCGTCGGATTGAGATGCCGGTTCTGCCTTTACCCATTTTTCAAGGCATTTCTATTTGAGGCCCCTAGAACACAAGGGGTGTAAGTGACAATTTTTAGGAAATTGGGTTAAATACAAAAATGGACTCCCAAACACATAGAAAACATGGTTCACTAGGAATGTAAGTGAGCAGTCTGTCGGATGCTGAAATCTAGTAGCAAATCACTTAATTACTTGGCCAACAGTGTTGAATATTTCAGTTGCCAAAAAGTGTTAGTTGTGAACACTGAAAATATGTTTTTGGCACTTACACCCCTTGTGTTCTAGGGGCCTCATTTTTGGTTATCGTCTTTAATTACTCAATAGCTTTTCCTTTATTCCTTCCTATTTCTTCTTTTTGATCTATCCATTTCTTTCTAGGTGTTCTTTTCCTTTTTCTTCTACTTCCCAATTCTAATATTTGCCTTGTGGTTCTTTTTGGTTTCATTATATTAATATATGCGAACCAGAATTTCTTATCCTATCCAGAGTGTTAATTTTGTTCAGGTATTTATTTAACAGTATTTAAAATCTTTCTATTGTGTGGTCTGGTCTTTACTCCTAACACCTTAACAAAAGATCTGAACGGTTTAATTTTCTTCGAAGACGCGGATCCCTGGTGATTCCCCACAATCCACCAAAAAAAGACATGGAACATCCCAGTCAATTCGCCTCTACTCTAAGGAAGGATCCGATAGGCTCATCTGGATCATTGCGCAAGGATTCTCTCTCGCACCGTTCAATGTCCGCCCTCAACAACAAAAATCTACTACAAGTGCCTAATATGATGAGAAGAAACTCTAGGAATTACTCGACGGACTCCCTTGACGGCAGAAGGAATTCTTGGGATCCCGGCAGGAGGGGAAGTTCTGGAAGTTCTTGCGGATACGAAGAACCAATTTGGGAGGAACAGAGAAAGGTTAGATAAATTTTTGGTAACTTAGTTATTAGCTTTATCATTTAACTTTAAAAACGTTTTTTACGGCAATTTCAAAATTAACCATTTTGTCTTCAGCATTTTTTGGTCTAACAATAAAACACTGAAAGCTTTTTGAAAGCTTTTTCTTCAATACTTCCACCATATTTATTATAAATTAATGTCACTACGGCTGTTTCGGCATAGTGCCTTTCTCCAGTGATGCATTTTACTATGTCTATATGTTACCTTGAAAACCCGATTGGTGTGAGTTTTTATTGAATCTCACCCCAACAGTGGCGAAAAGGGTTTAATTATTACCTTTTGCCTAATTGGACATAGGTGAATATTTTAGGACCACACTCATATGTCCCAAAGAAGGGAGTCCTTCGATATTAACAAACTAGTGAACTTTTAGAGCGACTGGTTCTGAAAATTTATTTGGTCTGGTTTTATAGTTACTAATTAACACGATATGAAGGGTTGTGTACACGAGAAATAAAAGTGATAAGCGACAAAAACATTTATTAAGAGAAAACAGTAGCGATCAACAGGTAGCGAAAACGCGTTCCAAGATTGCGGCTGTAATTTTGAATATTTTTTCGAGATATTTGGCACACGTATTCGTAATATAATAAAGAATGGCGGTACAGAGTCCAATTTGAAAAATATATTAATATGTGGAAATTACTCTGTAATTAAATACAATATTAAAAAAACGAGCCTGTACCGCCATTAAGAAGAACAAAAAAATACACTTTCTTCAAATAAACTTTTTTATCCGATGCCTAGATTTTGTGTCATTTTGGAACTACTAAAATTTTTTATTTCATTAGTAGTTCCAAAATGACACAAAATCTAGGCATCGGATAAAAAAGTTTATTTGAAGGAAGTGTATTTTTTTGTTCTTCTTAATGGCGGTACAGGCTCGTTTTCTTAATATTGTATTTAATCACAGAGTGATTTCCACATATTAATATATTTTTCAAATTGGGCTCTGTACCGCCATTCTTTATTATATTGCGAATACGTGTGCCAAATATCTCGAAAAAATCTTCAAAACTACAGCCGCAATCTTGGAACGCGTTTTGGCCACCTGTTGATCGCTACTGTATCACCTTAACAACAACGAGTTTGACAAAGAAGCGGCTTAACGATAAATTGTTTTAGTAGCGAAAGAGGGAGAAAAAGTCTATTATACAAATTTCCGTGTTGACAATTAGCGAGAGGGGTAATTATTGCGAGAGCGTAACGTATTTTCACGACGAAAAGATTAGCACACACTTAACACCTCGCCTTAGAGAGGCTGGCTATAGACTACTCAGTTTTTATTCTAAAACTGCAAAACAAGAGCGTATCCATGGTATCCACACATGTTTGTACCCTTGTGACCACCGAAGACGCCAAAGCAGCAACCATATGTCCGTTATCTTTTGTGACCTAACACAACACACACTCAAGTTTTCAGAGAATTAAATCTTTCAAACACAATACAGATTGTCCCAACAGATGATTTACAGGAGAGATTTACAAAAATGCGAATTAATTTAACTGTTGTTTTCACAACACCGATTTCAGTTAAAACCCGAATTTACTAGGAAAAACTAGTTTTAACTATGCGCTTTAGACAATTCTAATTTTAACTAGTGAAACTAGAACTATCAAATATTATCAGTTAATTCTAGTTGAGACTAAACATATTTCAGTCAAAACTAGTTTCTACTATTTTCAGTAATTTCCAGATTCAACTAAAACTCGGTAAATAATTTTATTTTTTTAGCTTGCATTTTCAAACTCTTGTGTGCTTCCTTTCTAGCTAACAAAATTTGATGTTCTACAATAAGACCGGCCTCTTCAACACCCGATTCTTAATTTCCCGATCTCAACTCCTGAACAACCATAATAAACTTGTAGCTCTGAGGCTCTGATCTGTGATGCTCCTGTGATTGCATATCGATCAAATTAATCTACCTGACAGCGATTATTCATTTCTGAATGCAACATAGGTTTCGACACAAGACCTATCTTCGCTTTTATATTCTTACTCTTCTTGCGTTGGCAAGTTTCACAAATTGGTATAAAAGTATAAGATCATAGCAATTGTTATATTTACGTATTTTCTGGCGGTTTCAGTCTTCAACCTATCCCGACCTCGATGAACAATAGCAACAACGGGCTGCTCTTCAGTTACGTCAAAAATTTCTTCGGCAGGTACATAATATTTGATGGAATCAATTCTCGAAGCAAACTTTTTTATTTCGCCAACTTCAACAATTCTAAATCGTTTTAGTCTTCAATTTTGTAACGGTGTTTTCTTGGCAGACAGTTCCGCATCTTGTACTTCGGCCATTAATTTATTACACATGCTTTTGGTCACAACATTGTAGTGACTTTATTTCTTCTCGGTCTCTTCCTTTTGTAAAATCTTTTCCAAAAAAAACGTTTTTTCCACGTTCTTATATCTGTGCTCTCAACCTGATCTTCGACATTATCTTTCATGGTGAATAATACACAGTAGTGTAACATAACTAATAAAAACGATGCAGAACAAACAACAGTAGTTGCACACACTAGTTTGTTACCGACCGGCTGCCTTCATCATTAATACTACCCCGAACAAGCCAAATCATAATCATATTTGTCTCTTCTCGCAACGATTTTAACTGGTATTCGCTAGTAATTCCAGTAAAAACTAGTTTAACTTAGTATAAACTACTCTAAATGTAATTCGTTCGGGATTTCTAGTTTTAACAGAATTTAGCAGTCAAATTAATATAGTTTTGACTAGTTAAAACTAGAATTGTCTAAAGAGCGTAAGTAAAACTAGTTTTTCCTAGTAAAATAGGGTTTTACGGTAACATATACACTTTATAGTATTTAACTGAATAAGTTGAGGATGGGAGAACTGTTTGTCAGTTGGTCATTCATAATTATATCTGTATCTTTTAATTTATTAATTTCTATAGATTCTGATAAGAATAGCTTAAGGGCTTTGTTTTGAATATGGAGATTTTGAAACTCGTCATTAAAAGAATGGTTATGATCTAAAAGATAAAGTGCGTAATGTTTTTCTATTATTGATAGCCCTTTTGTGTTCTGCTATACCAGGGGTGGGCAAACTTTTTTTATTAAGGGCCACAAAATGTTTTTGGTCTATTACCGAGGGCCTCAATATTTTTTACCTTTACATGTTCGAATTTTCAACTTTTTATTAATTTTGTTTAGGGGGGGGGGGCTATGATTTAAAATCAGCATCTTAAGCATTTTTGTATGAATGTTATTCACAGAAAATTATTATTGGTGTTTTTTATGACGATTTTTGAGTTTTTGATATCACTCAGAAGCCAAAATAACATATTTTTTTTTTTGTAAAAAGGTTTGCAAATAACGTAGTATTGTTAAACAAAAAATAAGCTTAAAACCAAAAATATCCCGACAGCTTTACCTCACGAAATAAAGAAAATATATGATAAATTTCAGATGGATCGTCAAGTAGCTTTTTAGTTAGATTTTTAGTTGAATTGGTTTTACTGCGGAAAGCAGTTTTGACAAAAACTGGAATTTTTTTGTCTGTCAAATCGTAAAGTGATGCACACCGGAAAATGTTTTTGAATCGCGGAATAATTTACAAATAAGAAGGAAGCAACTGTTGAATGTTTCTCACTACGCTCAAGCTGCTGCAAAGCGAGTCGAAGGTGGGGATATTAAGAATGCAATATTTCCGGTAATTTTACTCCGGTCAAACTAAAATTTTTAGACAGTAGTCTTGAAGTTATGTACTTTCAAAAATAATAGTTTTGTTGTAAAACGAAAACTAGAAACGTCTTATATTTCAATTCAATCAGAGAGTGTCATAAACACCCTACCCGGTTTCACGCTCGTAAGCTATCATCAGAGAGCGTATAAATTACTTCATATGAATGAACTAAAACAAATCCGACTGCTAATACCGATTCACAACAAAATAACACGAAACGGGTGCCGTGGCGGTACCCGTATCGTGCAGCATTGGTCCGAAATTTGGCTTAATGGCTTGTATTGCAAAAATATACAAATTAACTTATAATTTCTAGTTCAGTGTAGACTGGTACGAAATCCATTTGAACAAAAAAATAATTTCTTAGAAGTGATAAGGAAAATTATATAAATATCTTCAAAATCTTTGAAACGATTTTCAAATTCTGTCAACAAATTACAAAGCTTTTCTTTATAAATTTTAAACTTATTTTCTGGTACAGTATTTAATGATTTTAATTAGGGAAATTATTGAACTAACTCTTTCTTTTTTATATGATCAATGAATAGTTTTGAATAATTTGAGTTTTATTTTAAAAGTTTCATTTTGCGTTCAAAACTTATAAATTTAGTAAATGTGTCGCATTTTTCCTATCTAAAAATATAGCAATTTCGACCCCTACTCCTCTTACTCACAGCACCTTTTAAGAACCTTTTCTATACTTAATATGACTGTGGTATCTATAAGACATCAGTATGTTTTGTCTCTAATTCTTCCAAATATTATACTATGAATGCACGATGATTTTTAATCCTCTTGAACGAATAAAATTAACAACATTAGTTGTAATTGAAATGACTTTGTCTACTTGCAAAACATTTTTGAACAATACCTGCTCCTGCTGATGGATTATGCATTGAAAAAGTAGGTAATAAATCATGTTCTGTAAATTGTTCATAAACGTAATCTTTAAGTTTTCTCAACATTACAATATTTTTGCTCCTCTTAAATTTGGCGCTCCGTCAATTGTTACACTTACTAGTAGGTAGTTACGGGTTAATTACGGGAAACTTCGCGGAAAAATCACCCGCTGCGAAGGTGTTAATTATTAGTAGCTGCATTATCTATATAATTATTAATATTAGCGATAATTAAACAAAAACATCTTTAAATTAAAATAATTCACTTTTTTCCGAGGGCCGCAAAAAAATGTCTAAAGGGCCGCACTTTGCCCACCCCTGTGCTATACGTTTGTTAAAGGTTCTACCAGTTTTATATTAGCTATTATGGTAGGGGAGCAAAGTATGCTAAATGTGCAGTCACTCGAGCGCTTTGGGGACCTATTGGGTTGTGATTATTAGGTCCTAAAACCAAAAAAAGTTAAGTAAAATTTTCCATTTTAGCGGGCGCTTGCCATTTTTTAATTTAATTTTCCATTTCCATTAATCGTTTTTTCCGAATATAGCGCCATCTATCCATAATTCGAAAAAATATTTCGAATAAAAGTTGCTTATTTTTATGCAGAGAATTCAAATCTGCAATAAAAATGGGGGCTCCCATTTAAGATTTTAAAGTAACCCCCCACCCCACCTCCGTGAGGGGTCGCGTTTGGTACCATTCGATATAGTTTTCAAAAATATTAAATAAGTGTATTTTGCAGTTTTTCGATCTGATGTTTATTTTACTAAATATCGCAGGATTTGTATTTAAAATTTAAAATTTACCCCCCACCCCTCTCTGCGAGGGGTCGTGTTTGGTATATATCGATAGATTTTTGAAAAATATTGAACGTGTAGTTTTTAGTTTTTCGATCTGACTTTCATTTCGCGAAATATTCGCCTTTTTCTTGTGAAACTTTGTGACTCACCAATTCCCTTACGCCCCGCTCAAATCGTCAGATTTTTTAAATATACACTGTTTTGCATGTACTTAACTTACCTTATCTTAATCTGACAATTTCGAGTATTTTTAAGGATAGATTTTTTTTTCGGGCCCCCCTAAACGAACTCCCCTGTGTTAAGAGCCAATATATGGCAGAGGTACATCTGCAGGGTACCACGTTTCTCCCCATATGATAATCTGACGCGCTCGAGTAACTGCAAAAATCCCCGCTTGGGCTCCCCTACCATTAGTTTGATATTAGCTGTGCAGTTAAGCGTATGGCGGAAACACCAAAAATGGATTTTTTTTCGAATTTTGAGAATGTTCCGGATAGAAAATGGCAGATCTAATCCCGTCGTTAAAAAGAACGGAACAAACATACGAAAAACAATTTGAAGTTTGCCAAAAGTTACTTACATAGCCTACAAATTCTTTGAAAAATGCAAATAATTTTCCTGAGCTCGGTTTTGATCCAAAAAATCTGAAAATGTGTTTTTTTCATCAATCTACGAAAAAATCAGAGTGTTGTTGGGCATGAAAATGAATGTTCATGAATTTTTTACAGATTTTGTAAAGCAGAGGATTGTTCAGGATTTTTTTTTCAAATAAACACATTTTTTGCGATTGGGAACCCTTGAAGCCACATAGGGAGTTTAATATTTGGCTGACAGTATCTAAATATGTACTTTCCAGTGCCCAATCAAAAATTAGAATCCAGGCGAGTGCAGATTTTACCATCTTATTCCACTATATCCTTTCGCGAAATACTCGACCGTCCCACTTCTTCTGGCAAACCCGGTATAGACATTTTAAAATTAAAAAACAAAGAAACTAAATTAAACATAATAAAAAGTGCGTTTTCCTGCAGAAAATAAATTTGTAACATACACCGTTGTATTATTAGACGGAATGTTCAATAATTATCTGGTTAAAAATATGGCGAACGCGCCGGGGTATAGGAGTAACATTTTTATAGCCCAGTAAATAAATGTTACAGTGATACCGTGGCATTCAGTGTCACTACTGATTGGCATGAAAATTTGGATTTACCCTCTACTTCAAAGTTGGATTTATGCCGTTGGTTGCTTTTACTTGGGGGGTCACCCCTTCTCGGGGATGAAAAAACATACGTTTCAAAGAAGTCCGGAAATGGATAAATTGACTAATTCCAAGAAACTTCTGTTTTGGGAACCTTCTCTGGTTACACCTCCGAGGCTTCTACAATTTGCAAGCCATACGGATGCTAAGACTAAAGAAGATGAGGGAATTTTACAATTTATAATTCACGTCTCATCTGCTCAGCGCGATAAAGTTCCAACGAGAATGGTTCCCTTCGTACTCCAATCAGAGTAAACATGTAAATCAAAAATGAATAACCATTTTCAATTTCGTTGCAAAACGAAAATACAGCCGCACCATATTCTAGTCCAATCAGAGACATCTATGCCATTTCGTACGTTGCAATCCGGGACTGTTTGTTTTGGTTGGATCAGAGAGAGCAGCATATGTACCTCCCGATGACAGACTAGTAAGTTTCGAAACCGGTAGAGGTGCTTGCTGCCCTCTCTGAGTGGACTAGAATATGTTGCGGCTGTATTTTCGTTTTGCAACGAAATTGAAAATGGTTCTTCATTTTTTATTTACATGTTTACTCTGATTGGAGTACGAAGGGAACCATTCTCGTTGGAACTTTACCGCGCTAAGCAGATGGGACGTGAATTATAAATTGTAAAATTCCCTCATCTTCCTTAGTCTCAGCATCCGTATGGCTTGCAAATTGTAGAAGCCTCGGAGGTGTAACCAGAGAAGGTTCCCATTGTTTTCAGTCTGGTGGGATGTGGAGTAACATTATGTTGTTTTATATGCCATTAGAGTGAAAACTTAGTCTTTTTTAAACACTTTTTTAATTTTTAATGAACTTTTAATGTTAAGGACTGAAATGTTTTAATGAATTTTCCCCGAAAAGTGCTTTATTTTTTGGCCATTTCACGTTCAACTATTCGATTTGTAATTTGACGAATAAGAACAGATTTTCATGAGCTACAACTTTGCTTGTACCGGGTGTGTTGACCTCCTTAATACACATTTTTTGTTTCGTTTTTTTATAAGCTACATTATTGCCAAGATTATATTTTCGATAAAATAGGTACTTACTTAGTGAGTTATTTGCTAAAAACCTCATGAAAACGTGTTATTTCATTTTATCTATTTCCGACTTATTTAAACTTATGTTTCTTCACCAGCAAGCAAAAGCAACCAACGACACAAGTCCAACTTTGAAGTAAGTAGAACCTTAATCCATATACAGGGTGATTGATTAGTAGGGTAAAGCTCAATAGCTCCGCTATAGTAATAGATAGCAATAAAAGTTAATAACAAAAATTTTAGCCACCTTTGAGTTTCACATTACAAAATTAATTAGAATGTTACAGGGTGTTCGATAACACAGTGGCAGACCTAACTTATGTTTTCTTTTAAATGGAACACCCTATATTTTATTTTATATTCGAAATCCTGTTAACTTCTCCATCACAAAAATATAAAGGTTCGTAATGTTATACAGGGTATTTACAAAGTTTTAATCAATTTTGTATGAAAATCGTAACAAGTTCAACTCCCTGTATAAATAAAAATAAGCACAACAGCAATAGTATATTAATGCCATATTTTTTTATTTATTGTCAAAATTTTTAAGAATTATTGATATTGCTAATTTTCTTTATATCAAATACAGGGTGAGTCAAAACGCAAGTACATTATTTTCTCAGTATGTAATATTAAATGGAACACCCTGTATTTTATATCATTATTGAAAAGTAACATTAACGTACTTTAATTTTTATATAACATTCCCTATGCCCAAATTTATTAGTTTTCGAGATATTTTCATTTTTAAGAGCAAATTATTTTAGGTGTTTAAATTTATCTAAATTTTAAGTAAGCCATGACTGAATTGACAATTGAAGATTACCGATTATCAATCCGGTAATCAATGTAACACTGTAGCTAGTAAAGAAATAAAAATAATTTATTAGTAATACATTTTACAAACAAAAACACAACCACTACATGCAACATTTTTGAAACAATTAAAAACTATCTTTTTAGGTAAATGCAACAAATAAACAAAGAAAATTAATAACAAATTTTACAAAAAAACACACAAACACAAAATACAATATTTTGTGAAGACAATTAAACACTACTTTTGTATGTAAATGTAAATGTAAAAATGTAACAAATAAAGAACGAAGCTCAATTTATCAGTAATACATTTTGCAAAAAACATGTTTGAAAAAATTAGAAGCTACTTTTAATAAAATATTTTTAATATTTAATTACATAAGGTGTTCAAAATTATCTCCTAACACATTTATGTACGCCTAAAAACGATCATTGAATGAGCTACTTACTCTACGGAGCATTTGTAAATTAACACATCGAAATACACTTTATATTCTATTTTTCATCTCATCCCTTGTTGTTGGAGGTATTTTATAAACTTCATTATTAACGTAACCCCAAAAAAATCAGTCCAGTTTATTAAATTCTGGTGATTTGGTGGCCACGCTACTGGTCCATTGAAAAATGAAAATATCTCGAAAACTAATAAATTTAGACATAGGGAATGTTATCTAAAAATTAAAGTACGGTAATGGTACTTTTCAATAGTGATATAAAATACAGGGTGTTCCATTTAAGATTACTGAGAAAATAATGTACTTGCGTTTTGACTCGCCCCGTATTTGATATAAAGAAAATTAGCAATATCGAGCATTCTTGAAAATTTTGACAATACGTTAAAAAATATGGCATTAATAAACCATTGTTGTTTTGCTTATTTTTATTTATACAGGGAGTTGCACTTGTTACGATTTTCATATAAAATTGGTTATAACTTTGTCAATAACCTGTATAACATAACAAACCTTTATATTTTTGTGATGGAGAAGTTAACAGGATTTGGAATTTAAAATAAAATATAGGGTGTTTCATTTAAAAGAAACATAAGTTTGGTCTGCCACTGTGTTATCGAACACCCTGTAACATTCTAACTAATTTTGTAATGTGAAGCTCAAAGGTGGCTAAAATTTTTGTTATTAACTTTTATTGCTATCTATTACTATAGTGAAGCTATTGAGCTTTACCCTACTAATCAATCACCCTGTATTTTCAAGCAAATCCGTCGTGACGCTGAAAAGTACACTTCAAAACTATCATTTACTGGGCTATTAGTATTCCTTAAAAAAAATTTTCTCGTTGCAGTTCTTACATAAGAAGCTAATTGAGAAGGCACGATACAAGACATGATCTAAATACTTATTTTCGTGATTGAGCGGCGTGACTCTTCAATATAAGATATAATCTTATGATGAATGAAGTATTATTTTAATATTGTTCTATTACATAAACGTCTAAATACATTCATTGTTACATGGTATTAACATTACAGTGACCTCCGTATTAAGTAATGTCGGCTGGGAAGCGAAAATTCGTTAATCTGGTACGCTTAAAGAACAAACAATTGGGTTAAAAACTTCGTAATTATCTACAAGTATGATTGTTAAATTTAATGTAATAAGAATAGTTTCCCAAGTAATCATAACCGAATGTCTGTTTTCTTAAAGTTAACGGATGATAAAGAGCACGATAAATTATTTTGTCTGCGGTATTGCACATGTTAAAAAGCGGGTAACATTATACAAACAACTGTTAGGCTTGTTCTGAAGCTATTTCCTTAGGGTTAAACTATTAGGCTATTGATTGATGTCTCAAAAATAGGGCTAAGAGGAACTGCAACATTAAAAGGGTTTTATTATTTCATATATGATCAATGGACCCGCAAATATGAAAATCCGCGAAGTCTTAGTCTCTTTTTCCTTCCCCTGTCATTCTTACAAGGTGATCCATCTGAGACCAGGGCCGCGTTTAGGTTAATTGCCGCCCTAAGCAGTTCTCTAGTAGCCGCCCTTCAAACATGTACCATTTTTGCGAAAAAAAATTGCAGAAATTTTTATTTAAATAAGAATACACTAAAAATGGATTTAAACTACGATGTTTATATACCTATAATAATTGTCATTCTTCAATGAAAAAACCTATTTTCAAAAAAAAGCCTTTTCAAAAAAAATTTGTTCTGGACAAAATCGACAAATTGCTAACACGTTCTTGCGTCATACTTAATGGAAAAACATTTTTAATTCTTGACATTTTCGAAAATGACCTTTCAGCGGACACGTTGGCAACTGGGAAGCACAAATAAATGTGCAAATCAATGTCAAAATTAGGGAAAATATCTTTCAATCCACTTAGTGCAGTCACTGAAGGTTTTCACCTCCGACTTCGTTGAATCTCCATCGATTTTCATGAAAATTGGTGAGTAGTAAGAGGATACCTCAAGGAACAATGGTGACATGATGCCAACTTGCGCTTTTACCGTGGTGGTGAAAACTACCACTTTAAGTGGGGGTGAAAGAAATAATACCATAAATCGATAGCGAGACAAATTCTAAGCCAAATTTGTTATATAAATTATTAAAATAAATCAATAGTTTTTGCGTTATTAAAGATCAAAGATTTAATTTTTTTGTAAAAAATACATGTTTTAAAGCTGTTTTTCACGTATAACTCGAAAACTGTAAGCTTTTACAAAAAAGATATTATTACCAAAATTAAAGGTAATAAAAAGCTGAATACACTCCTCACTTAAAGAAGTAAACTAATGTTAATTCAAAGTGATTTCAACAATTTTTACCGGTTTAGAATGCATATTTTTGAAAAAAAGATGTAATTTAAAAAAATCAGAATATTTAAAATTATCGTAATTTTCATTTTCTTTTGATAATACCTACTTAAATCCAAAAATACTCAATATATGTAAAAAGTGATATAGGTATGTACAGTCGAACCCGCTTATTAGAATACCTGTTATAGGAATATCCCGGTTTAAGGAATAGAAATTTGAGGTCCCGAAACGTTTTTACTAGCCTTAAATGATCAGTTATTAGAAAATCTCGGTTATAGGTAATGTTATAAAATGCATCATTTTCCCGTTATTTAAGCTGAATACTTAGATTTGGTAATGATACTCGCCGAAAAAATATACATTCAGTTACCTATAACTCACTTCTAGTTAACATTAAAAGGGTTTTCAAGTAAGGAGTTTATTTCGTTTTCTATTAGCTTTAATTTTGGTAATAATAACTTTTTTGTAAAATCTTATAGTTTTTGAGTTATTTATGAAAAATCGGTAAAAAACATGCTTTTTTCTCACGAAAAATTAAAATCTTTGCTCTTTAATAACTCAAAAAGTATTGATTTATAATAACTTTGGGTAACAAATTATGCTTAGAATTTGTCCCTCTATCGAATTTCTAATAAAATTTCTAATTTTCAGGGGATATTTCTAATAAAATAGTTTTCAGTCCCGAGAAGGGGTTGCATCCACCCCCAGGGGCAAGTTGACACCATGTCACCTATGTTCCTTGAGATATTCTCTAACCACTCACCAATTTTCATGCAAATCGATGGAGGTTCAACGAAATCGGAGGTAATAGCTCATATCCACCTTCAGTGACTGCACTAACTCTTCTTTAAATATTAAGTTATGTCAATTGGTGATTTTATTGTGGTATCCAAATGACCCTTGAAGTGAATGCATTCATGTATGAATGATGTATCTTGGTCGTCTTTATTTTGTATCAGATTTTCAGCTTCTTTAATAATTTCTTCATTGCTATTAATTTTGGCAAATCTGTTAATAACACGAAAACGTTGACAAATAATTCGATAAGATTCCAGACGTCTATTCAAATCTCATACAGGGTGTCGATTATAACATAGAATGTGTGGATTTTCATCTCATCACTAGCTTAAAAGTTTAGTTCATCATCGGCCCCGCCTCGTCAAATTGATCTCTTTCTTATTTCTTTATAATATGTTTTATTTGGGTACAATTTTTTGGTTTCCTTGCGGTAAAGTAATTTGAAAGAGATATTCTTTAATGACAGAACCTAGATTCATAATTTTTATATACAAATTTTTTTGTACAGTATTTTTGCCGCCCTCTCATAATGTGCCGCCCTAGGCAACTGCCTATATTGCCTAATGGATAAAGCAGCCCTGTCTGAGACTATTTGTTCTGGCGATCTTGCTACTTTCCGGTACATGTCTTTGATCTCTGCATTTGTTTGTCTTCTCCAAACGTCTGTATCGTCTTTTAGTCCACCGAATATCTTCCTTAGAACACTCCGTTCCGAGTTGTTCAGCATATTTTCTTGATTTTTGTTCATAACACATGTTTCGCTTCCGTAAAGGACTGTAGGCTGTATCCTTTCAGTTCTTGCCATTAACACATCGTCCGCAAAAGCTAGGATCTTCTGTTGTCATAAATTATACCTTTCGTTTGTATTCCACTCCCTCAATATTGCTTCCAACAAGCAATTAAAGAGTACCTATACTATTCACAGCGAATCTTCCTGCTTTAACCCATTTTTAACTTTAAATTTTCCTGTTAGGCTTCCTTCTATCCTTAAGGGCGCTTTACAGCTTGCAATTCTACCTGCAAGACGCAAGAAAGTTGCCTAAAGGCATGCGCAGTATGGCGTCAGTTGATTATTGCATGCAACTTCTTGCAATTGCGCGATAATCGGTTTGGTGCCATTTTTTCTGCAAGTTTTCGTGCAAGTCTAGGGGAATTTGATTTTTCCACAATATCAAATGTCATTGACGACACGGATTCACGAATACATGCCGATCAGGTGTTTTCTGTTTGTGAAATATATCAAGGATGGAAATGAATGAATAATGAAATGGCACTTTCTGAGATTCTATAATTATTGTAAATTGTATATTAAGTTACGGAAGCTCTCTCTCCTCTAGCTAAGTACCTTAGGATAATAATTAATTTGTGTTTCGCAGAAATATTATTTCGCAATATAGATTTCTTTGTAATTGTTCAATTTTTCCCAAGGGTTTATTAAAATGTACATTCATTCCTAGAAAATTAGTCATTTTCATCATCTGCTTGGATAAATTCTTCTGTTGGAGATACATTATTACCCCTCTTCTTGTTCAACTAAGATCTTACTCACCATCTCCGATCTCGGGCGTTCTAAATTAGTGACGAAAAGGCTGGCTGCAGCAATAGTTAATACTTAAAGTTGCTGCTACCGCCTTTTTCCTTTTATATTTGGTTATTTCTGATAGTCTTGGCATTTCGAAATTTACCAAGTTAAATAAACAGCAATAAAGTAATTAAAAAAAACAAAAGTTTATAAGTTAGGTTAAGGGTAAAACTTTCAAATTGCATGCAAGCTGTAAAAGACCATGCAATAGACTTGCATCAAAGTCTTGCATGCAAAAAATTGCAGCAAGTTTTCTTGCAAGCTGTAAAGCAGTCTTTACTTTATTCTCGGTCTTCATTAAGGTCATTTTTACTACCCTGATCTCTTTTCTGGAATTCCAAGTACTCTTAGGGCCGGTACACGACAATTAGACCGAAATCATTAGACCGAACTCATTAGACCGAAAAGCACTTTACCGAAACCTCACTAGACCGAACAGCATTAGACCGAAATGGTACATAAATTAAAAAATATTGCAGTAAATTATGCTAAGATTTTGTATATCTGTCTTTTTGTTGATTTTATTTTTTTGTACTATTTTATATATAGACTGTGTAAATTGTTACTCTGTACAGTCTGATATGAAAATTTTTTCATCCGTTAAACAAATTAGTGAAGGTAAAAATAAATTAAGGGTAGAGTGACGTTAACACCATTTTAACTATTTATAATAAATAATAACCATCCAAATAACATTTAGTTGTAATTACATTAGTCTTATCTCTTTTACTACGACAAGTAAAAAGAACTGCTTTTCGGTCTTCTGCTCTCCGGTCTAGTGAGGTTTCGGTAAAGTGCTTTTCGGTCTAATGAGTTCGGTCTACTGCTTTCGGTCTCTTTACAGTAAACCCTTAGGGTCTGGTACAAACGCCTTCTTATCGCAGAATAGTAAGCTCAGTAAGCTTGCTTAAAATCTCTATAGAGGAGGCCTAGCTTTACCTGTTGCTCGTACGTACTGCTCTGAATCATTTTCAACACGAATATTTGATCCATGGTGGATCTGCCCTTTTTGAATCCTCCCTGGTATTCACCAATCTGCTCGTTTAAGTGCCTTTCCAGTCTGCTTCTTATGACTGTGGCGAGTACCTTAAATGTTACGTCTAGAAGAGAGATACCCCTGTAGTTTTCGCACACTAGTATATCTCCCTTCTTATAAATGGAACATGCTATTGTCTCTCGAGATGTATAGTTTTCTAGGTGATAGTTTGAAAAAATATTTGTTACTACAATTTCCTTTTCTTTTCTTGTACAAAATGTAAAACATGCCTAAATTATGCCATTTTAAAGTGAATCATATCACAAACCATCGCTACTCTTTTCAGCCTTATTTTGTCTTTGATATTGCACTACATGTAGTCCAGTAAATGAACGGGAAATTCGGCGATACCGTTTAATTTTCAGGGGCAACTCCTAATTGCATGAAAATTTGGATTTAGGTTCTACTTACCCTCCACTTCAAAGTTGAAATTGTGCCGTTGGTTGTTTTTACTTGGGGGGTGACAGTCACCCCTTCTCCGGGGTGAAAAAACATACGTTCAAGTAAGACCGTAAATGGATAAATTGACTGATTTTAAGCAACTTTTGTTCTATAAAGTTTTTTTTTTCAGACGGTTTTTCGCAAATAACTCAAAAAGTAAATATTTTATGGAAAAAAATATCCTTAGCAAAAGTGTAGCTTATAAAAAACCCAAAAAAATGGTGTATTAGTAAAGTCTATTAATCAAATAAAGACAAAGTTTTAGCTCATGAAAAATACGTTCTTATTCGTCTAATTCCAAATCAAATATTTCAAGGTGAAATCACCGAAAAATTAAGCACTTTTCGGGAAAAACCCATTTAAACTTTTCTAAAGTGTTTATAAAAAGCTTTGTTTTAATTGTTAACAAAAGTTTTAGCATTAAAAATAAGCGAGTTACGCTCAAAATAAAGTTTAGTCCAGAAAGCCACTGCGCATCCGCTAGGAAAAATATTCTAATTCGGATTTTTTGCACAATCTTACTCAAAAAAGGCTCCTTTTAACAAATTTGCATGTTGCCAGGACCAAAAGGTGGTCAAAAATTTTTTAATCGTTTTTTTTTTGTTTTTTCCTAAAATTATTTTGTTCGCATGGAAAAAAGTTTTTTTCGGTTTTTTGGATCATTCCAAACAGAAAAGGTCTTTAATGACTTTCCTCTAAAAATGATAGTTTTTGACATATAAGCGATTAAAAATTGAAAAATTGCGAAATCGGCCATGTTAAAAAAAAACCCTCAAAAACTATGTGAAAAACTGAAAATTTGAATGCTGCCAAGGTAGCATACAAGGTAGATATTCTTTAAACATCGATTGATTAAATCCCGAAGAGTTTTTTGCAATACAATATTCAAAACTCCTTTGTTATATAAGTATAAGTATAAGTATAGGTCGATTTTTATTTTTAAGTTATGATATTGTGGCATATATGGTATACTAGTGACGTCATCCGCCTGGGCGTGATGACGTAATCTATGATTTTTTTAAATGAGAATAGGGGTCGTGTTGTAGCTCATTTGAAAGGTTCTTCAATTCTCTATTCAGTAATGTAAACATTTACCTAATTATTTATACAGGGTGTCCTTCTACTTCTTTTTTTGTCAAATAATTTAATTTAATAAAAAATTTTTGGACACCCTGTATAAATAATTATGTAAATGTTATATTACTGAATAGAGAATTGAAGAACCTTTCAAATGAGCTAGCACACGACCCCTATTCTCATTTAAAAAAATCATCGATTACGTCATCACGTCCAGATGGATGACGTCACTAGTATACCATATATGCCACAATATCATAACTTAAAAATAAAAATCGACCTGTTTCGGGATTTTTCCTTAAAGTCGCCGGTTTACGAAATAACGAATTTATTCCTTTCATTTGCACCATACTGTCGGTGGAAAATAGTGTCGCGCACGCTTGATTAGCAATTAAAAAACAAAGGAGTTTTGAATATTGTATTGCAAAAAACTCTTCGGGATTTCATCAATCGATGTTTAAAGAATATCTACCTACCTTGGCAACATTCAAATTTTCGAATTTTCACATAGTTTTTGAGGGTTAAAAATTGCCGATTTCGCAATTTTTCAATTTTTAATCGCTTATATATCAAAAACTATCATTTTTAGAGAAAAGTCACTAAAGACCTTTTCTGTTTGGAATGATCCAAAAAGCATAAAAAAAACTTTTTTCCATGCAAAAAAAATAATCTTAGGAAAAAAACAAAAAAAAAACGTTTAAAAAATTTTTGACCACCTTTTGGTCCTGGCAACATGCAAGTTTGTTAAAAGGAGTCCTTTTTGAGTAAGATTGTGCAAAAAATCCGAATCAGAATATTTTTCCTAGCGGATGCGCAGTGGCTTTCTGGACTAGTTGGCACTCTTTTTTTTTTGTAAAAAATCATGAAAATCTCGCCGTGTTTAGCTCCCCAAATGAAATTAATCGCTACCGTTTTAGAAAAAAATTACTTACCTATCTATTTTTTATATGATCTGTCAGTCTCACTGGTTTAAAGTGTTTATTTTTGAAAGGGTTATAATTGAGAAAGCTTGAATGGGTCACTAATCACGAGTGTATGCAAATTTTGAACAGCCATATCTTAACCAATTTTTGTCTTACAGAAAAACAAAATAAAACTAGCATATTTATAATAGCAAAACCTACATTTTTTTACTCTTTAAGATTTTTGTTATCACTAATACTTTTTAAGTTATTTTGAAAAAATGAAATTTTTCAACAATTTTTAGAAAATTTTTTTTACTATAAAACCAAATGTTTTCAAAAATAAGAACTTCAAACCAATCAAACTTACAGATCATATAAACAATGCACATACAGTTAAAATAGATGGTATATCCAAACGATTCATTTCATTTAGGGTGCTAAATAGAGGGAGGTTTTCACGATTTTTTTTACCAAAAAAAGGGGCCAACTTTTTTTTTCAGTGTAACTTGCTTATTTTTGATGCTGTAAACTTTTGTAAAAAACAAATAATAAGCTTTTTTTTGATACTTTAAAAATGTTAATAAGGTTTTCCCGAAAAACGCTTCTTTCTTCGGTGATTTCGCGTTGAATTATTCGATTTGGAATTAGATTAATAAGAACGTATTTTTCATGAGCTACAACTTTGCTTCTGCTTAATTTGTAGACTTTACTGGTACACCGTTTTTTTCGTTTTTTTATAGACTACACTTTTGATAAAAATATTTATTTCGATAAAATATCTACTTTTTGAGTTATTTGGGAAAAACGGTCTGAAAACGTAGTTTTTTTGTCGAAAAATCAACATTTTAAATCGCGAATAACTCGAAAAGTATTGACTTACGTAAAAAACTTTATAGAACAAAAGGTGCTTAAAATAAGTCAATTTATTCATTTACGGCCTTATTTTAAACACGCGTTTTTCACCCCCCGAGAAGGGGTAAATGTCACCACCCAAGTAAAAGCAACCAACGGCACAAATTCAACTTTGAAGTGGAGGGTAAGTAGAACCTAAATCCAAATTTTCATGCAATTCGGAGTTGCCCCTGGAAATTACACTCCAAAACGGTCATTTATTGGGCTTATGTAGAATATTATAAATAAAGCTTTTAATGATTTTAACAACTAAAAATTGTGAACTAATAAAATAATTTCTAAATTTTTCACTCCAAAGATTTTTACGTGGATTACGAAATAGAACGTAACAGATGACTTGAGTAATTATTTAGATTTATCGTCTTATTTATTTCTAACAATAATTTCTCGAAAGCACCATACCATACCTTGTAAATATATTTAAATTTATAAATAAAATATTTGACCTGTCACGGTTACTTTCGCTTATTATCTTAGATTGCTTTATTTTTCACGAACCATATGCTACCGTTACTTTCGTTTTAGTCAATAGATATCTCTTAAGATGTTCTAAGTAACTGGTTATGTCTTATTTAGGATTTAGATATTATCATTGTAGGAATACGTCGGGTAAAAGGCAATAAAAAGCGTGTACGGTAAGTAGCCGGACGCTGCAATAAAAAATAAGTGAAAATCACTGCTTGGCTTACCAGTAATATAATTTTATATCCAGGTTAATAGGTAGATAGATATGCACCTAAAGGTCCACAATACTAAAAACCCGAGGGGTATCAATATTTTTTTATAACCATGTTTATTTACAATCTACATCATTACAAACGTTCAAAAGTAAAACTTTTGACCAGTGTTAGTTTGTTGCCTGTGATGACCTGTGGTGTCGAAACTTTGACATTGACAGCTACAACTTCTAAACGCTGCAAATAGCTCAGAGGAAAATGGAAAGGTTAATGCTGAGTATATCGCTTCGTGACCCGAGTTAAAAATGAAGACTTAAGACGAAGAACAGTAGTTACTGTGATCTCCCGAATTGCCACACTAAAATGTAACTGAGCCTGACAGTCGCCCGAATCAGTGATGAAAGGTGGACGAAGAGATTATTTGAGTGAAGGCTGCGAGATTATACAAAAGAAGTAGAGGAAGCAGGAAGACCCTCTACTCGTTGGACTGACAATCTCAAGAAAATGTCAGGAAATTGGATGTAAAGTGCTCAAAATGTGGACAAAAATTAGGGAGGCCTATGTCCAGCAGTGGACGCAAAGGGCTGGGGGTGATGATGATGTGAGTTTCATTACAGAGTATTAATTAAATTTGTTACTGGTTTTGGGCGTGAAGGAGAAACATCCAATGATGTCTCACCTTATTCAATTTTGATTTAGTTTTCAAATAGGTCTTGGAGGCAGGTTTTATTTAAAAATCCACAAGGAAGAATTTGCTATAGCTGGCTGTATACCATTACAAGTAAAATTTAATAAAAAATTTTTGTCCGGGTAAAAGGTATATTAGTTTAAAAAGCCCCTACAGGGCTACAAACATAGAAACAAAACGTTTTCGCTCTGTAACAAGAGCATCATCAGTTTTACCTAAAATAAGTATAACCACATTAATTAAGACAAAATGTTAAAGTTAAAATGATGACCAAGGTAACAGCAAAGTTTGGTTATACTTACAAGCACATGGTGAGCCACCTAAAAATATAAAGGTGAAAACCTTTTAAAAATAGACTAAAAGTCTTATATGTGTAAAAACATAGTAAAATCCTATGGATATGGCCTTAGGACAACATATGACTCCCACACGTGGTAAGTATTTGTCTCACCTCTATTTTAGCCAGTTTTATCAGCCATCAGTTGTGTTGGGTCACAAATAATTATCTACTCTTAACAAAACCTACCCATTGTATTTTGGTTTGCCTATCTTTACTTCATCAATTCATGTACATCTCATTGATGATTGTGGGTTTTCAAATTCGCTATTATTACATCTTTGATAATTTATTCTCACCAACTTCTGTATTTTTATAATCCCAACACACTGATGTTAGCTGTTATCATTGTTTGTACAATAAACAACTTAAAATTTAGTGGGTAGTGTAACCAACATTTCATAAAACTTTAAGTTTCATTTGTCCTGCATCAGACAGATTCGCTTTCGAAATATCACTTATCAGTCGTCTTTCACCTCTTTTAACATAATGACCTAATTAATTGTTACCTAGTAACCAACTTACCACGTGTGGGAGTCATATTGTTATCCTAAGGCCATATCCATAGGATTTTATATCCATATTTTGGATTTTACTATGTTTTTGAACACTGACGATGTTCTTATGTTACAGAGCGAAAACGTTTTGTTTCTATGTTTGTAGTTCTATTTAGTCTCCTTGTGGCAGGGCCATTGTTGAATAATTCTCTTACTAGCTTAGTTTCGTGGTGAATGGTGCGTTCGTTTTGTAACTCTGTGGCTCGATGGATTTCTTCTCTGATGAAAGGAATCTTTCGATGAAAGATGAAAAGATGAAAGATGGTGAGTTTGATTACTTACGTACCAAGGTGCATCCACTATCGATCTTAGCACTTTAGACTGGAATCTTTGCATGATGATCAGCGACGTTAGCTTTGCACATCACCATAGGTGTAGTCCTCAGTATCTGATAGGTTTGAGTATGCTTTGTATAGAAGAATTAAGTTTTGGATGTTGAGTTTTGATTTGCGCCCAAGGAGCCAATACTTTTTCTGGAATTTTCAATCGAGCATTCTTTCGGTCTGGATATGTTTCTTCCAAGTGAAACGTTGGTCAAGATGGAAGCCAAGGTATCTAGCGTCTATTACTGTTGGTATTTTTACATTGTCCATTATTTCACGTAGAAAAGATAAGAAGATCAATAATTGCCTGCGCGAATTTTTTCGGGAAGTGTACTGAACGCAGCTAAAACAGGCCTTGGTCAAATTGCTTTACATCCTCAGTCTGAGCAACGTACTTTCAATTTGTTGCTTTTATTTTTTTACGTCATCTACACTTTGAAAGGTCTGTAATTTTGTATTGTAGCATCCCACCGTTGGTCTTTTTGTCTAGCAGTGTGTTCTGAGAAGCTCCATTTAAGTTTGGCAATTTTTGTTATGATATCCTCGACTTTTGTTTTTAATCTTATCTAGCCGTATACCTACCATTGTCCTTTCTGTAGTGGCTAGTTTGTTCATATTTGTCTTGGTTTAGTCCAGAAAGCCACTGCGCATCCCTAGGAAAAATATTCTGATTCGGATTTTTTTCACAATCTTACTCAAAAAGGACCCCTTTTAATAAATTTGCATGTAGCCAGGTCCAAAAGTGAGTCAAAAAATTTTTTAAACTTTTTTTTTGTTTTTTTTTTCCTGAAATTATTTTTTTTTGCATCGAACAAAGTTTTTTAGATTTTTTGGATCATTCCAAACGGAAAAGGTCTTTAGTGAGTTTTCTCCAAAGTTGATAGTTTTTGACATATATAGTCCGTCTGCTATAACTTTTCCCATTCGTCACGATTCATTTTCAAACAAATTAAGTCAAAACATAAAGTGACACGAACGTCGATGTGTATATACATTTTGTACACTGTATACTATATACTACACACATGGGCGTACGTTTCACTTTATGTTTTGACTTAATTTTTTTGAAAATTAATCGTGACGCATGGGAAATGTTATAGCGGACGAACAATAAGCGATTAAAAATTTAAAAATTGCGAAATCAGCCATTTTTAAGCTTCAAAAACTATGTGAAAAACCAAAAATTTTAATGTTGCCAAGGTAGGTAGATATTCTTTAAACATCGATTGATGAAATCCCGAAGAGCTTTTTGCAATCCAATATCGAAAACCCCTTTGGTTTTTAATTGCTAATCAAGTGGGCACGACACTTTTTTCAACCGTTGCATGTAGATGTAATCGGAAAACATTATTTGAAGTTTAAAAAAAATTGTTTAAAAATTTTTTTGACCCATTTTTGACTCTAGCAACATGCAAATTTGTTAATAGAGAACCTTTTCAAGCAAGATGGTGAAAAAAAATTGAATCAGAATATTTCTCCACGCATATATTTACGCATATTACATATACATGCAACGGTTGAAAATAGTGCCGCACCCGCTTGATTAGCAATTAAAAAACAAAGGGGTTTTCGATATTGTATTGCAAAAAACTCTTCGGGATTTCATCAATCGATGTTGAAAGAATTTCTACCTACCTTGGCAACATTAAAAATTTCAGTTTTTCACATAGTTTATGAGGGTTAAAATGGCCGATTTCGCAATTTTTAAATTTTTAATCGCTTATATGTCAAAAACTATCAACTTTAGAGAAAAGTTACAATAGACCTTTTCTGTTTGGAATGATCCAAAAAACCTAAAAAAAACTTTGTTCGATTTAAAAAAAATAATTTTAGGAAAGAAACAAAAAAAAATCGTTTAAAACATTTTTGACTCACTTTTGGAACTGGCAACATGCAAATTTGTTAAAAGGGGCCCTTTTTGAGTAAGATTGTGCAAAAAATCCAAATCAGAATATTTTTCCTAGCGGATGCGCAGTGGCTTTCTGGACTAGTTAGGATCCAAGTTTTATATCCTTATGTGCTTATGTCATGATGATAGGAAGGATGCACTGGTTGAAAACTTTGCTCCTAAAGTGTTAAGGTATTTTGCGGCCCATGTCATTCTTGCTCTTCTAGTGATTTCCGCACTTTGGTTCTCTTTGTCAAGTGTGAGAGTGTGGCCGAGGTAGATATATTGTTGTACTTGTATCATGTATGTACTTGTTCTATGTCAGTGTCATTTATAGTTTGGGGTCGTCAATGTTTGTCATTGTTTTTTTTTTCTTTTCAGAACTTTTCTATTAGGTCTCAATTATGTAAAAGGTACATATTCATAGAATATGTTTTCTTGTTCCAGGAATTACATAAGTTTGTGGTATACATATTATGTATATTGTATATGTATAATTGCATCAGACAGAAGTCATTAGCTGGTTGAAGAAATTTTAGTTGAAGACACGAAAGAAATCCTTTCATTATCATATATTATTTAGTACTTTCAAAGAATATAATAATATAATTTAGATCTGCCAATATCTTACTATCACAAGAACAGATGATATAGTAAATTGTAAATACTAATTTGATAATTTCTGAAATAAATTTAGTTATGACTTATTTACCACACAACAGCTTAGCATGGGAAACAGTGACGGATCTAGACATTTTAGACATTTGTCTTGGGGGGGGGGGTGGCTTCCATTGAAACACCATCCAAAGGACATATGATAACTTAAATGTATGTACAGGGTGTTTGGTAAAGAATGGGCCAAAGGTTAACCGTAAATCCCTGAAGTTAAAATAGGTGAATTTAAGCTAACTTACCTTAGTACAAAAGTTGATAATAACCAAAATACAGGGTGGCAAAGTTAAACTTTTATTTTATTTATTTTTGAATATTTCCTGACTGGCATGGAACAACAACACGAAATTTCATACGTGGTGCTGGTACTGTACACCCTACTAAATTATGTTAAACAAATGTTTTTGGCTACTACCAGAATCTTACGACGGGGGAACGTGAATGGTTGACCCTTCCCAAATTCTACGCCACTGGCGGAATTTCTATTTTAGGGAAATTTTTGGCTTCTTCAATACTGTCTATGTAAAAAAATATACTCTTCATTCGTAACGATATAGCGATTAGTTTTCGAGATATTTGAAGCTAAAAACGAAGGAGCACAATACATTAATCAAAATAACTGTGCCTTTTCATTTTTAACTTCAAATATCTCGAAAAATAAAGACTTTATCGTTACAAATGAAAAGTAAATTAATTGCATAGCAAGTATTGGATAATCTAAAAATTATGCTAAAATAGCAGTTACGTCAGTGACGTAGAATTTGGGAAGGGTCAACCCTTCACTTTCCCCTGTCGTACGCCTCTGGTATTAACCAGAAACGATTATTTAACATAATTTAGTAGGGTGTACAGTACCTACACTTTCTGCCAAGTATCATAAGGATATGTCGAATAGTTTTAAAGTACGGGCACAAATAGTTCTTAAAGTTTTAAATAAAGAATAAATTATTTAAAAAAAATAATACTTTCAAACAATTTGATATATCCGTGTCATACTTGGCAGAAAGTGTAGGTACTGTACGCCCTACTAAATTATGTTAAATAATCGTTTCTGGTTAATACCAGAGGCATACTACAGGGGAAAGTGAAGGGTTGACTCTTCCCAAATTCTACGCCACTGACGTAACTGCTATTTTAGCATAATTTTTAGATTCTGCAATACTTTCTATGCAATTAATATACTCTTCATTCGTAACGATAAAGTCATTAGTTTTCGAGATATTTGAAGTTAAAAATGAAAAGGCACAGTTATTTTGATTAATGTACTCGTATTATGCTCCTTCGTTTTTAGCTTCAAATATCTCGAAAAATAATCGCTTTATCGTTAGGAATGAAGAGTATGTTATTTACATAGAAAGTATTGGAGAATCAAAAAATTGCACTAAAATAAAAATCTTGCCAGTGGCGTAGAATCTGGAAAGGGTCAAGCATTCACGTTCCCCCGTCGTACGCCTCTGGTATTAGCCAGAAACGTTTATTTAACATAATTTAGTAGGGTATACAAATCCACCTATTTTAACTTCAGGAATTTACGGCTAACCTAGGGACCATTCTTTACCAAACACCCTGTATATGTATTTGTCTGACTGGAGAATCTATTGCAACTGGCTGAATGACCAATGTCTATGGCCTAGCCTATGGCATTAAAAAAATTCGCTAAGTTTCCTTACTTTTCTTAACAAGCCTTGTTTATTAAGTTGAAATTGTTGGCTTGTGGTCTTAGTTTCACGTCAGTGAATATAATCTTTTTATGTTTCAACGATTTTTGTTATTAATTTTTGAACTTGTTAGAGAGGAAATTTCCCCATTTTCCAACCCCGTAGATCTGCCACTGATTGGAAAGTAGTTTTAATAAATTATAGTTACAATATTGTGTTTATAACGACAGAATTGCATATATTAAGTAATATCCAAAAGTCATTAAGGATTAAAGTGACATTCTTGTGAAAGGTACCCATTTTGTTGTTGTTAAACGAACCAACGAAAGTGAATCGCTATCGTATAAATAATATTGACAGCGCTTGATAACGGACTCGGTAAAACACAAAACGTTACTTGGCTGGAAGTGGCCGTGTGAGTGAGTCAGTTCCAGTTAATGGATTCTCATTCTCATTTGTTTGAAATGTTGATCATCTACTAACCCATTTCTGAAAGTTACTCGAATGTGACTAACTGAACCACTATATTTATAATAAGCGAATACATAATATAAAAATGTCTACTGACGAATAGAGTACACCAGTGATACTCAACTTGCGGCCCGCGGGCCGCATGCGGCCCTCTAGCGTTTTTTATGCGGCCCGAAGGCTGACTAAAGGGCCCTGTAAACGATCAAATTATTTGTTAAATTTCACGTGTTTTTCAAATTATTTGATAGTGTGCCGATGTGTTTGAGGCGTGTTTGTGCGTGAGGCAGACAATTCAATGACTTTAATTTTGAAATTATATTGAAATTTTTAAGAAATCTGATTAAAAAGCAGGCATTATTAACTTTTACTAATAAATTATTAAAGTTAGTGAAAAAATATCTATTTTCAAAATAATCAATACTTATTTACTACATTGCAACGACTCATTTAGTAATCACAAGAAAAATTCAGGTTCGGATTGACAAAAATTTTTTTAAATAATTGTGACTTTGATACAACATCCTGTATATTGAAATTTTCAAAATTCGTTAGCACATTTGAAAAGAGCACAAAAACTAAGTTTAATTGCTCGCTTAATTTTTTGCGCAGACAATTTAATGACATTAATTTTGAAATTATATCAAAATTTTTGTTTTGAAAGTTCGAGTATCGAGTTCGAGTTCTTAAAAATTCTGACATTATTTCAAAATTAAAGTCATTAAATTTTCTGCACAAAAAATAGAAGCGAACCATTAAAATTAGTTTTTTGTGCTCTTTTCAAATGTGTAAACGGGTTTTGAAAATTTCAATATACAGGATGTTGTTTCAAGGTCACAATGAATTTATAATTATGTTTAATCCGGGCCTGGATTTTTCTTGTGATTAGTAGTTGGGTGGTTTGGGTTCTAAATGTGACATATGTGTACCAAATCTCAAAAAAATATACAAAGTGGTTCTAAAGTTATGGATCCAGAAAAAATGGGCAAAATCGGTAAAACACCCTTTAACTCGGTTATAAAAATCGGTGGGGCAATAAATTCAGTATGTCTAGAACCGCCTCATTAACCTCTATTCACCATTTAAGTATTCCCGTTTCCCAATGAAACACACTGTATACTACTTACCTTGATTGCGGCCCGCAAGCTGTTGCAATGGCTACTATGTGGCCCAGAAAAGAAAAGGGTCGAGTATCGCTGGAGTACACCATGCGAGGTCAGTTTTTAATAAAATAATAGATATTGGGTATCCTCTAGCTTTAGCAAATTGCCTAGCTTAACCAAAAGATATGAGCATATTTTTAAATTTAAGTTACAAAATTTTTAGTCACCCTGAACGACTTGCCTGCGAAAAGTTTTTTTCCCTTCCCTACCCTTGATTGTTCGATTGGATTCGTAATGGTCTTGGTGGATGGTCAGGCGTTGATTTTAAGAAGTGTTGCTGGCTAAATGGGCGCAGTTTCCAAAGGCCATAAAAGAAGAAAAAAAGTTACAAAATTTCGAGTTAAGTAATTTAAATATTAACAATACTATTGTATTGTTGTATAAGTGAGCACGTAAAGGTTGGAATAAATTCATTTTTTCATGAATGGACAATTTTGGAAATAAATTCTGAAACAGGTCGATTTTTATTTTTAATTTACGACTTTTTGGCATATATATCATACTAGTGACGTAGTGACGTCACCCATCTGGGCGTAATGACGTCATGGATGATTTTTTTAAATGAGAATAGGGGTCGTGTGATAGCTCATTTGAAAGATAATTCAATTATCTATTCAGTAATATAAACATTAACATAATTATTTATACAGGGTGTCAAAAAAATTTTTTTGAATTAAATTTATTGACATAAAAAGAAGAATGTGTGTAATTTATTTAATTTAAAATACATTTTACTGCTATCAGAAAAGACGAAAAAATGTTTATTTGACAAATAAATATTGTTTTCTGCTTAAATTCAATATTAAATCAGCCACCCAGCTGCCTCTTGACATACTGAAAATTTAATTTATGCAAAAAGCAATGATTTTTTAAATAAACTTTTTTTTCTATTTTCTGAGAGCAGTAAAATGTATTTTGAATTAAATAAATTACATACATTCTTCTTTTTATGTCAATAAATCTAATTATTTTTTTTTTGTTTTTGGACACCCTGTATAAATAATTATGTTAATGTTTATATTACTGAATAGAGAATTAAATGAGCTATCACACGACCCCTATTCTCATTTAAAAAAATCATCGATGACGTCATCACGCCCAGATGGGTGACGTCACTAGTGTGATATATATGCCAAAAAGTCGTAATTTAAAAATAAAAATTGACCTGTTTCGGGATTTTTTTTTTCAAAATGATCCATTCTCGAGAAAATGAATTTATTCCAACGTTTACGTGCTCAGTGTATATTGAATTGGCATTCGGTCTTCTTTTGGCTATTTAACCCCAACTGGGTCTTTGTATTCCCAGCTACTTCCTTCCATTCATATCTCTTGTGTCCTTCTCCTTCATCCTCTTACAACTATCTTTCTCAAGTCGTCGTCCACAACATCGTCCAACCATCCAGTTAGAACTAAGTAATTCTTTTGTTTGCCTGTTGGTGCTAAACACCACAAGGTCAAAGGTGATGGTTGTCACCAATATATCGCCAAGTAAAACGCCAATACAACCAGAAGGGGTAAAGGAACAGCTTATGGAGAGCAACTGGAGAGAACAAGAGTATCACTTACCTTGTTTGTAATCTAAATGAGAACTAGGATATGGGCAGAGAAATTAGAGTATGTCTAGAAAAGACCAGAGCTGCAGTTTTTAAGATGACGAAAAGCGTATGTGGAAACATCACTTTGAGATTGTAGATTAAATTAGTAAGATGTTATCTGTTCTGTATTCTTTTATATGGTGTCGAAGGTTGTATTTTAACGGATATATTTCTCAGAGAACTGGATGCCTTAGAAATCTGGGTGTATCTGAGAATCCTACGAATAAGTTAAGTAGATAGAGCTCGTAATGAGTAGAGTAGAATTACGGAAGTGGTCATAACAGTTAAAAATAGCAATCTGGAATATATTGGCCATGTTATGCGTCAATCAAAGAAGTATAATTGACTCTATTTAATAATACACCGCAAGATAGACGGAAGAGGAGGTCCAGATCAAAGAATAACGACTTAGAAAAATGAGGGAATGGTTTAAACAGATCCTTTGCATCCTAACGCACGAAAATCGAGTATGGCACAGAAGAAGAAGACACCTGTTGGTTTCCATTGTACCATTTTTCTAATTGCTTTTATGTCTTCTAACCTCTGGCCTTGACAGCCTGTGATTTTTACAAATCGGATAATTATATGAAATCCTTCATTTAATTCACCTAATCCCGTTGCTTCTTCTTTTTAATGTACCATCGTCGTCTTGCACTGGACCATATACCATTCTCAATATCTTTTTGAAATGCTATTCCACTGAGTAGTACATTCTCTCGCCTTATTCGTACTCATTGTCTGTGCCAGTGGTTAGACTTTTCTGAAAGTATTCTCTCCATCTATTTATAATTTTTGTTTTTCCGCTTTTACACCTCTTTCCTTGTCTTTGTATAACATCAATCTTTGTCTGCATACCTCTGGGGTTTATTCTTTTGTAATTTTCTGCTTTCATGTTTGTTATGTTCCAAGATTTCTTTCTTCTGCGTGCCCTATATTCTTGTGTATTCTCTTATGATTGTAAATTTCCTCATGATTTCTGTCATTTCTTTTACATAAGCAATGACGACTTGAGATAAAGAGTTAATACGAATCGTTGGAAGAAACGTATTAAGGACCGTATATGGCTGAGCTAACGAACGGAGTTTGTGGAGAAGGCGATATGATTTTGAACTCGGTAGACTTTTTCATGATGCAGATATCGTGAAAACCATTACAATAAACACCTTAAGATGGACTGAATAGTCTGATCGGTAGAAGAAGAAGAGGGCGATCTGAACTCGAGATGACTTGACGATGTGCAGGAAGATTTAATGGAAATAATTGGAGTAAGGAGATGGAAAAGACAGACACTCGACACGGAAGAATATTTTGAGGCCAAGGCTCACGAAGGGTTGTAGCGCCAACTCACGCTGATGATGATGATGATGATGATGATGATGATGATGATGATGATGATGATGATGATGATGATATACCTGCTCACGCAAGGACTAATTCTTGTATAATTTTTAAAATTCTTATATCCTGAATACTCCGGTCAACTTACGCATCCGAGGCTACAAAAATTACCATCAAGCTGAAAATTGGCAGGATTGTTCAAAATACCATCATAAAAATCTAAAAAGTCCTCATAAATCCGACCCGTGCTAAAAATTTTACGCGGGGTCAAAGGTCACCAAATATGGTTTTTAGCGATTTTCAGCGAAACGGTAAGTTTTATCGTAAAATTAGTTCTAACAAAAAATGTAGATTAGATAATTATCTATAAAAAATGTCTTATTACTTTTTTCCTGAGAGCCACCGTTTTTGAGATACATATGTTACGGACAATGACGTAAATCCGGCCAATAACGTTAATGGCCGGCCAATAACGACAATGGCCGGTTGAATTGGTCATTGTCGACAATGGCCGGCCAATAACGTTATTGTCCATAGAAACTGGACATTGATGATAATTTTAAATTCTTGATAACATTTCTATCATTGCCCGGCCAATGTTGATATTTTGAATAAAAGATAGGTTATGTGTAGTTTTACTATCGTTTACTTCATATGAATATGTTACCCATATTATGATAAATAAAGACGTTTTATTTGTTTTTAATAACTACTTATATTTCTGCAACTACGTTCAGACACATCTTAGTATCTCATTTTAAACACTTACTGACTCACACCGATTATCTTCTGAGGCATCGATTTATCAACATTGGCCATTTGCTTCTGGGCACTGTCGTTATTGGCCGGTTATTGATGAAAAATCTAATTTTACCTTAAGTTTTTACAACATTGGCCAATAGCTACGGGTATTGTCGTTAATGGCCGGGCATTGTCGTTAATAACCAAGGAAAATGGACATTCACGACAATGCCCGGCCATTAACGTCAATGTCCAATTTACATCATTGACCGTAACACATATAACGATTCAAAAAGTGGTAATCGTCATAATATGCGCACACGTTTCCACACCACCTTTGAGGTAGTGTACTTAGCGCGTTTTTTAACCTGGTTTCCCCAGTAGGCCTATTCCACGGACCTGTTATGATTCTGTTTAATTTAAAGCTATTTAATAATCATGGATATTGGCAAGGGTTAAAAATGATAAAAGTTTTATAAAGGAGTATAAATTAAAAAAAAGGGAAATTTATCTAACTGGTTCATAATTTTCTAATACTTCTGCTTCCCTTGTTCTTCTTTTCATTGTTCTTCTTCTTCTTCTTGTTCTTCTTGTTCTTCTTCTTCTTGTTCATCCTGGGTGCAAGTAAATTGTCCCAATAATGACACATCGCATGGCTCCTCGATAGAATCAAATGAATCCTCAATTGTTGGTGATTCAACATTGGAGCACGACCGGTTTTGACAATTAATGCATGTTACCGAAAAAAACAGTCCAACTTTTTTTCAACCACATTTAGCGCTACATCCCTTTTTACAGTTGAAAAAAATTGTGTTCAGGAGTTTTTCCGGCGCAGGTGGGAGTAAAGTTTGAATTGGTTCTAATGAACTTTCGACTAATTTCCATCCACAGTCTTTTGGATCTAGCTGATAACAAAGCCACACTTAAACTTGGTAATATACCGAAAAAGATGTTGATGAGCAGCCGCTGAGGTTGGAGGAAGACAAGATAACTGCACTTGTTTTTTGTTTCGAGTACTTTTAAAAAAACATGCATATCGAAATTTATCTAAGCACATAGTTTTCTTAGGCGCTCCATACATAGAGAGAAGAAAGCTAATTCCGTTGGAAATAACTTCTTGTGGAGTTGAATTAGTTTTTTTAAAAACTTCAGCACATTCAAGTAAATCTTGTTTTTCAAACATTTTAAAAACAGTCGTTTTACCCCTCCTGAAAACTGCAGATGTCGTATCACAGCTAGTTATTGCGTGTAAAAATAGTATATGATTTTGACATTTTACAAAAGTAGATAAACTTTTCGATGAATATATTTCCGATTGGTGTTGAGTTTTTCCAGGTTTTAAAAAAAAGATACTTTTTCGATTGGAGTTCTACCAGTGAGTAATACGAGCAAGTCTTCATCTTCACCTACAACAATAGTTGTATTTGTTAAATTGAATTGCTCTATGGCTGTTTCAATTATCATTACGTCAGCATCATTATTAGCTTGTTTGACCGATATATTTTCAGCAATAAACTTATCTTTCAGCATTGAAATGAACCGAGATTTGTTGTGAGTATTTGCAAGAAATTTCTGTTGAGTGGTAGATACTGTCATAGATTGACATGATTAAACATTTTGCTAGAAACTTGTCTTTCATTATTATGTTCAAACCCTTTTGAGAAAAGAATAGGTAGGGTGATTAGATTAGCCGACGAACGTGTTTATTCCGACAAAACCCATCTTTACAAATTGAATTAAGGCGCATAAATAAAAAGAATTATTATAAGAATACTTTGTCATATCAATTTACTATTTTTGTTGGGATTAAGCCGTAAAATTCAAATAATTCTTATTATTGTCGTGTTACATTCACTTTGTAAAGATTTTTTTGTTGGCACTGTAATATAATACAGCTTATACATTGCATCCCTCGGTAGACCGCAAGCTGTATAGTAGAAACATTATCATATTTATGATCTTATATTATTATGTGTAATATAAGTTAAGTTGACCTATAGAATATTATGTTTACTTGTATTACAGCTTCAGTAATGTATATACCTGGTGTACTAATACATATATTATGACGATTAGAAGTCTTTCAACTCTTTGAATCGTTGTATCTCAAAAACAGTGACTCTAAGGAAAAAACTATTAAAATATTTTTTATAGATAATTATCTAATCTACATTTTTTGTTAGAGCTAATTTTACGATAAAACTTACCGTTTCGCTGAAAATCGCCAAAAACCATATTTGGTGACCTTTGACCCCGCGTAAAATTTTTAGCACGGGTCGGATTTATGAGGACTTTTTAAATTTCATTTATAATGGTATTTTGAACAATCGTGCCAATTTTCAGCTTGATGGTAATTATTGCAGTCTCACTCCTATTTTTGAGTCTAACTAGACCGGTCTAGAAGTGCCTGGCCGAAAATGTTAGTTACATAGTTAGTTAGGTTTAATAGACGAATTTCATTTTTAGGTAGAATGTGTTTTCTTTTTAACAACAGCATACTAATTGCGAAAGCCATAATGACTGATTGCCGAAGCCGTAAACACTCCTGATTTTTTGTTGTCTAATTTTCATTTTTTGTTTTACATACGTTTACCTTGGGTGATTTATTAGAAGCAATTAATACTTAATGGTTATATTTGAAAGGAGACCCCAAGCTGATCGTTTTTAATAATTTAATAGTTAGTTTTTATGGTTCTTAAGATATGTACATTTCTCTTAAAAAGCACATATTGCACTAATATAGTTGGATTATTTACGGCAACAAATAACTTTCTTTTAACCAAATTAAAACGTAGTAATTAGCGTTTTGTTGAGAACATTGGGAGAATCCACCATCACCATCAGCTTCTTGAGATGCGGCGTCGAAAAGACTTAATAAATAGTAGAATAATGTGTGAGAGAAATTTATAATGATTTACATTGTTAGCGCTGGTTTACATTATTTGTTAACACAGTTGATAATGCCGTAGAGAAATTTCTTTGTAAATTCCCTTTTTAAACAATCAACGTTTTCGTTAGTTTGAGAGTAAAAGTAGCTATGGATAGCTTGAGTTTCAATTTGTTTAGTACGACTAATCTACAAAACTGATTCTTTTTCTGTTTCTTTTTGTATAGACATGACTCTGCATGTTTTTTCGATGTACCTCCAGTAAGTTGTCTTTCCATCGTTTTCATGGTCTTCAAACTGATCGTCTTCCTATTGGGAAACCGTCTCTCGCCGTCCTTACTACTATCATTGTTTATATAGTAATAGTTAACCAACGCAACGGGTAAATTTGTTTGATTCTAATTGAGACAGTCATCAGATGTCACCACCATTTCTGTCAGGTTTGCAATGTCAGGCGTAACTACGATAAATCCAAAATACATAGACACCAAGTTGTATACGACCCTATTCATAACACACCAACTCGCATACATATTAAGAAAAATAAATATATGGAAAAATCCGAACAGGGAGAAGTTGGTTTTTTGCGGTTTCCCAACTTCATTGCACAATTATACCTGTTCGTCCCAAGAAAATAGCCGCAACTATTTTCTCCACTCGAACGCACTCTGTCCACGCTGCGCTCAAAGCCACCTCCTGACCGCCGACGAGGGACGCAGGTTCGCCTGTCGTTGTACAATGGTTTCTAGGGAGACTGGTCGAGAGCAAAGCACGGACAGTACACGTAAATGTCTATGGAACCAACAACAATCCATCAAACTTTCTTCTCTGTTGACTTCTTAGCCTTCTGGACACCACCGTCCGGCATAACCCAGGATCCAAGAACACCAGGACACGGCGCTTGCCCCAGTGTATTTTTCGGACTGTTTGCTTTTGCTGCCAACACTAAACATTCACCTCAAACCCTGAAGAGGACAAAATCCTAAACGGGGAAGCACATTGAACGCATTTCTTCTGAACATTATCCAGACAAGCAAATCAAACAATGTAGTAGTATGGAAGAATATACACTCCCGGCCAAAAAAATCGGGACACCTTAAAAATGGGTCATTTTTGTTGTATCGAATCTCCTTAACCTGTTGTCCGATTTTAGTGATTTTTTCAGCATCCCTTATTCTTTAAGAATCTCGATGTAGTATTATTGCTGCTGAACCGGTAAATGTCATTGTATACCGGGTGTAACAATAATACTGTGTTTTTTCTTAAAGTTCGTAACACCCTGTGGAATATTCTAACATTTAAAAAATATTGAAATTAAAACTCAATTGTAGTCTTAGCCTTTCTTAACATTCTGCTTTTGGACTCATTCACTTATGTTGGATAATGAAAAATTTAGGTACTTTCACAACTAGCCATGTTCTTCATCAATACAGGGTGTTTCTAAATAAGTGCGACAAACTTATAAGTGGTAATTATGCATGAAAAAATATTGACCGTTTGTTTTATAAACATATGTCCGCAAAGGCTTCGTTTCCGAGATACAGGATGTAGAATTTTTTCTTACAAACTGACGATTTAGTTATTGCTCTAAAACCGGTTGAGATATGCAAATAAAATTTAGTAGGTTTTAAGAGGTAGTTATTTCACATTTTTTGACATGCAACTAAAAATTCTCATATTACTCGGTCATATTACCTGTATGCACGCCAATGGCGAATATAAAATACATAATTGTATGTCATAAAAGGCGCAATAACTACCTCTTAAAACCAACCAAATTTCATTTTCATATCTCTACTGGTTTTAGAGCAATAAATAAATCATCAGTGTGTAAGAAAAAAATTCAACATCCTGCCAAAATTGATTGATATAGTATATTGTGTAACAAGTGCAGAAAGGTACTAATTTCTCACGAGTTTGAAAAGTTGCGGTACGAGCGCAAGCGAGTGCCGCAATTCAAACGAGTGAGAAATTACCTTTCTGTACGTGTTACACACTATACTTTTTCTACAACGACATATTTTGCAAAAACTAAAAATCACAATTTCCAATCGAAGATTTATTATAACAATAGATTATAAATTTTAAACTATGTTTAATTAATACTAATCAATTTAAATTCCTTATAAAAAATTAATGCACTAAATTAATTTCTTTGAATTTAAACTATTTTAAATAATTATTGCAAAATAATGTCACATTTGACGTTATATTTATGCAGTCACGGATTTACACCAAATCTACTTCATTCGACGTATCTTGCGGAGGTTGCTAAATCCTTATTGGTTAATTGATATTTATAAAATATTTATTAAGAATAAAATTGTAAAATAAAACAGTTGTAACATCCATCATTTAATTTCTATTCGGTAATTAAGTATAACAATTGTCTTACAGGTTATAATTGTCTACACTTTAACCACAAATGTCAACAGAATATATAACGTTACTCAGAATGAAGTAGTCTACTGTGCAGAAAGGAACTTTCCGGCACAGAAACGTCACTTTTCTGCACACTAATGTCATATATTTTATACTGTGAGAAAATTGCACTCAATATGCCATCTACAGTTCTTTTAGGTACTAGCTAAATGTTAGTCTTCTCTACTCTTTTCTACCCATCTATAAAATTTTCTTCAAATTTTCGATATTTTTTTTTTAAATATTGCCTAATCACCTCTGACCATCTTCGTCTGGGTCTTTCTCTACTCATGGCGAACTACCCCAAAGTTTATTATTCTTTTAGGGGCGTCAATAGTAGTGTAAATTTAAAAATCGCGACTGATTTCTGTCGCCGAATTAGCCGCCATCTTGGATTTAAAGGAGAACCGTTTTTGCTCAATGTCTCCTCCTTTTTCGAATGTGAAAAAACCGCGTAGTGCTACCATTGAAAGGGATGCGTGTTTGAGAAAGGAGTGAATTAATCCCTGTGCTTTATATTAATCCCTTATTAGGGTATGATATGCACTTTTCGTACATGTACAACTACAGAAAAGTTATTAAAAATTAAATTTTCTATCGAAATGTCACCTTCTAAAGTCAAAAGTAAATTTTTTTGACAAAAATATCTTCAAAAACCGAAGCCAAAAAAAACACGAATAAACGTGATTTCTTTTTAGTCCATAATTTTTTTCCACCGGGGTAAGTATACACAGGTTTAGGCATTTCTTCACAAAAAAACTTCTATCCCCCCTCTTTAAAATGACGTCTTGTAGGAGTATTTAGGATTTATAGTATTTTTAGACACACCATTTTTGGGTAGTTTTCCCTATTTTTTTACAAACATTGTTCTGTAGCTTGTTCTACGAAGATGTTTTTTAACCTTTTATGGCGCTATTTTTTTAATTTTCTTGTCTTAACTTGCTAAACAAATCTTTTTGTTGTAGGTTTGGTTTGTTTGCGAAAAAATAGGGAAAATGGCTCAAAAATGGTGCGAGTAGCTAACTTTGAAAAATCGTATCTCGAATAGCAGTGGAGTCACTGAAGGTTTTCACCTCCGATTTCGTTGAACCTTGATCGATTTTCATGAAAATTGGTGAGTAGTTAGAAGTAACTTCAAGGAACAAAGGTGACATGATGCCAACTTGCGCTTTTACCCTGGGGGTGGATGCCACCCCTTCTCGGGGGTGAAATTTATTTTATTAAAAATAATACCAGAAATCGATAGAGGGGCAACTTCTAAGCAAACTTTGTTATTAACATAAATCAATACTTTTTGAGTTATTAAATATCAAAGATCTTATTTTTTCTTAAAAATAATGCATGTTTTAAAGCTGTTTTTCACGTATTACTCAAAAACTATAAGCTTTTGTAAAAAAGTTATTATTACCAAAATTAAAGACAATAAAAAATTTAATACACTTCCCACTTAAAGAACTAAACCAATGTTATTTTAAAGTGAGTTATGGGTAATTGAATGTATACTTTTTTGTCGACGAGTACTCAAATCTAAGTATTCATGCTTACATAACGGGAAAACAATGCATTTTATTGAATATACTTCTTGTTAAGCGCTTGTCAAAGTACTTCGGAATACCTATCAAATGAGCTCCAGTAGAAGTCAATATCATGAAAATTAAGCAAGTTATGATGAAAATAAGAGAACCCTTTCGATTTTTTTAGGAAAAAGTGAAAAATAAATAATACGCCATTTCCACAAAAATTAAAATTTGTAGTAATCCTCACAAGAATTTCTTTAGGTGAACATAGTTAAAGTTTTTTATGTTCCAAATACTTTACCCATTTTACTATTTCCGTATAGTAAAAAATAACCGAGATAGAAACGTTTAAAATTTCAATTTTGCTGCGAGAACCATGTAACCGGGGCCATTTAACCTTTTATTTTTAAAAAAGTAAGAGGTTTAAAAGACTAAATTCGACATTCTTTAATAAGTCTTGGAATCAACTTTTAATTAGTTTTTAGGTGAACCTGATACCTTAAAAATTAACGGAGTTATTTACAAAAAAAAAAAATAACATTTTTTGGAAAAAATTTTAAAAGATAAATTTTGAAACGTTTTTGGTGCATAAATTTTATTGCTATCAACTCGTTCGAGGGCTTATTTGATAGATATTTCTAAGAACTTTGACAAATGTTTAATAAGTTTATGTTATAAAATGCATCATTTTCTCGGTATTTAAGATTAAATACTTAAATTTGGGTACTCGACGAAAGAAATATACATTCAATTACACTATAACTCACTTTTAGTTAACATTGAAAGGTTTTTCTAGTAAGGAGTTTATGTGATTTTTTATTAGCCTCACTTTTGTTAATAATACCTTTTTTGCAAAAACTTACAGTTTTTGAGTTATTTATGAAAAATCGGTTAAAACGCATTTTTCTCACGAAAAATTAAAATCTTTGATCTTTAATAACTCAAAAAGTTTTGATTTATTTTAATAAATTTATATAACAAATTTTGCTTATAATTTGTCCCTCTACCGAATTGTGGGGTTATTTTTAATAACAATTTTCACCCCCGAGGAGGGGTGTCATCCACTCCCAGGGTAAAAACGCAAGTTGGCACCATGTCACTTTTGTTCCTTGAGATATCCTCTAACCACTCACCAATTTTCATCCAAATACCTATATCCACGTGAAAAAAAGTTATAGGACAAAAAAATCATACTTCGTGTTTTGTTATTGTTTTCTTTTTTTGAATATATTTTTGTCAAATAAATTATTTTTGACTTTAGAAAGTGACATTTCGCTATTAAATTTAATTTTGAACAACTTATGTAAATACGTACGAAAAGTGCATAGAATTCATCCTAAGGATCCCTAGTGCATAGGAACTAGTTCACCCCGTTGTTAAAAACGCACCTCTTTAAATGGTAGCTTCCGCGGATTTCATATGAAACAATCAAATTTGTAGTTCCTTTCTAAAGTAAATAATCAATAGCCTATGCCTATAGGATGTTATATCGTAATCTGCTGATTGTGGTAAGATAGAGCTGGATATTTTTTCTTGTCTTGTCTACATAATCAATGGTAGTGATCTGGTTGTTATTAAGAAGCAAGGGTTGAAAAGCTACCGTCTTATCCACGTTAAAAGAGGGTGTTGGATCAGGTTTTTATGAGTTCTTTTATATAGTGTCGAATATTGGACATTAAACGTATACACTTCTCAGAGTATTTGTCTTTGATTTTGTAAACATTTATTTCAACCATAAGTTTTGTATCTACCTTAAGTGTCTTAGTAATGAGATTTCGTAGGCATCTTGCTCCCGTTCATCTATAACCATTATATAACGATCTGATTCGATTAACTGCACTCAGTGAAATTTTAATAAACTTTTGATTACTTCTTAAAAGATTTCATCTCCCATCTTTTACGCAAACCGTCGTAAAATCATAGAAAATTTCTTTTTCCCAACCGAAGGTGGGGTGATATTCTCGTTCAAAAAACTAGGTTAAAGCCTACCAACGATCGGTGATAGTTGTGGTGTTTGCAAACGTTGAACGGTCTTCGTCGCGGACTGGTGAACTTTCGATACTCTAGTTCGCGCTGCTTTTGTTTTTCTTCTTCGCGCGAGTGTGGAACCTTCAGTGTTTTGATTCTTCTCGCGGTTCTTCGAGATCGGTGACGTGATTGTTGAAGTTTTGTGTTATGCAAGGATTTAAGAATGAAGGAATAGGTACCCTGGAACCTTAGGATCGGTGAAAAATAGGCCAATAAAAATATTATTATTTATATTATTTTTGCAAATGGAGAAGTTTAATATCGTTTTTAATAAGTATTCTGTCTATAATATTTACCATTACTCACCAAATGTCACATGAAAGTCCCAATGGAGCAAAGGGTACATTACAGTATTTTAATTGCAAAAGGTACCGATATAGATTTTTCTTCTCCCAATCTACTCAGTTACTTAGTATCTTTTTGCTGCATTCTACGTTATTCCCATTTATTTTCTTGCAGTTTTATTGTTGTTTGTCTTTTAGTTCCTTTACTGTTGTTTCCATGTATGTGTTTGTTTTGATTTAGTTAAGTTTCATAGAGCTTTGCAATGCGAAGTCTGCTAGCAATTATTGTTGATGTTCTTAATGAATTATCAATCCACAGAAATTTCCATTTCAATTTTTGTCTGTTATTTGTCCCAATGAATTATCAATCCACAGAAATTTCCATTTCAATTTTTGTCTGTTATTTGTCCCCATAGGTCTTCATTTGTAATTGATCTCCCATTATGAGATTCATCCTGGAAAGAGGACGGTAAACGGCCTTTGGAAATTATATTTAGGTTAGATCGCATCGTGTACCACTTCCAACTCTGGATAATTTTTTATTACCTGTCCAGGTTGGATACTGGTATCCTTTTGCCCTGTTTCCTGGCATCTTATCTGCCTTCTACATGCTCGATATCTAATGAAGGGAGGTCAACTATGACCTCCATGAAAGCGATTGGGGTCGACATTGCTCCTGTTATGATGAAGCATGGTTTTCGTTGAAGCTTGTTCATCTTCTCTCTGGTGATCTTTTGTTGAAATTTAGACCACCATACTAGTATGACAAACGTAACCATAGGTCTGACTACATTCACATAAAATAGCCAGTACATCTGTTTGGTTCCATACCCCATGATTTCTCACATATCCTTCGATATGAACAACAAGAAAGGGTTTCTTCTCCTTGTGAAACTGACTACTACTGTTTTGCTAGGATTGATACAGAGTTTTTCCTTGTTGTACTTTCTAGTAAGGATTTTTAATGTTCGTTGGGTATACTGAATAGAACATTAGCGTATTGTCCTTCTTATCATATTTACTATGATATTTACATATGACTAATCTGGTACTAAATCGTAATATTGTTGTTGATGGAATGGATATTGAGCAGACTGCATTTTATAAGTACTTGGGACATGAAATTCGGTTGGGAAGAGATAACCACACGTGCGAGCTCCCACGTCGCATAGGATTAGCCTGGACAGCGTTTGGTAAACTGAGCTATGTATTTAAATCGGACTTACCCATATGCCTAAAAAGGAAAATCTTTGACCAGTGTGTATTGCCTGTACTCACTTATGGAGCGGAAACATTAACACTCACAAAAAAGGTGGTGAACAAGATTCGCATAACTCAGAGGGCTATGGAACGCCAGATGTTGGGTGTCTCCCTGAGGGACCGAATCCCAAACGAAGAAATACGTCGTAGAACAAAAATAACGGACGCCGTCGAAAGAATCGCGTCGCTCAAGTGGAATTGGGCAGGACACGTCGCCAGATTGTCAGACAACTGATGGACAAAACGTATTGTCGAGTGGAGGCCACGAGAAGAAGCACTACGGAGCAGGGGACGACCACCAACCAGATGGGTTGACGATCTGAAGCGTATTGTCGGCAACTGGATGCAAGCCGCACAAATCAGAGAAAGATGGAAAGAGCTGAGGGATACCTCTGTCCAGCAGTGGACGAGTACGGGTTGATGATGATGATCATATTTACTAGATCGTCATAGTGCGTCAGGGAGCGAGATCATGTCATACATCAGGAGTGACCATAAGAAAACGAAAGCACTTACCATGTGGTAGGTGTTTTGGTCACTATCTCTTCTTAAAGGTCTTGTTAGGATCGGTCTATTTTCCAATTCCAATAATATACTGGCTGTTTCAGTTAAAATAACAAAATTGATGTTTTTCTAGCATTACTTTGATCCAATGATACATGGTAAATAGAATTTGGTAGTGTATTATTAAATGCACCCTCTATATCTATAGTTGATTTTTTAACCAAGAGGAGTAAACTAAAAAGACAGATTCACACCCAAGAAAGTTACTAGAAACGTCACCAAATTCATCTTCTTTTCTCGTTGATCATATCAGCTTTCGATGATAATCCATACATATTATATTATACTAACACATCGCTAAAGCGTTCTAAAAACAACTACTGTTTTTATATAAAAGTAGACTAAAAATCTAAAAATTAAAGGAATAATGCAGAAAACACAAAAAATCGCCGATATACTTAATTAACCTATAAAATGACAGAAGTGATAAAATTGCATAAATGTCATTAGTGTCAAAATTTAATAACAGTGGAGTAAACTTGCCTGCGGTTGGACCAATTAGAAACAAGCATTACGGCGCGGTAAATTTGAATCACTCCTCTTGGTTAAAAAACAAACAATAGAAAGACGGTAAACGTAATCTCACTGTTACTGATTTTTCCGAACTAGTTCATCCAGTGCTGTTTCTGTTGATTTTTCTTTCACGTTGCCGTTGAGTGGATGATCTCTCAGTGGTCCCTCCTTAATATGTCTATCAAGAATTTGTTCTAACGCATTCAACAGAACTCATATAACACTGATTGGCTACATAGTCATATAGATAAGAAGGGAGATGGCTGTTTTAGAGATGTTCCGAAGAATCCCAAGACCCGAGAAATCCCCTGGTCTCCGATAAGATGTTGAATGGCTTCTACTGTTTGATATTTTTGTCTTCATTTGTCGGCATCCACGTTGCAAGATATTTTTACATAATCCTTATTACTTATTTCTTTTATACGTTGTACTTTACTTTTTCCTGTCCCAAAAACTATAGTTTCTGAACCCAGTATATGTCTGTGTCCAATGTTAATTGGTTGCCTGTCAATAAGCCATTGAGACTGTATCTATGCGGGCAGTGTGGGCAGGTTAGTACTCGTAGATATTACATCATGTTGTCTATCGCTCCGCAGTCACACTTGTCGTCATTCTTGTTCAGCAGACCCCAAATGTTTGGCTTATTGAATCCTGCTTTGTAGAGTTTCTGTTAATGGATAACAGGATGCTGGTTCGTCTATCAGACTCTAAAGGAAATGCTGTCTTGATTTCAGTCTGCGAAAATACGGTTCGTGGCCGAAAAGGGTGGCGCTTGTCAAAGGTTTCTTGGATCTTACGGTAAATTCGTGGGGGTTCTACGGGAGTCAGGATCCGAGAACTGAAGCTTTATACAGTTTATACAGAGGAGTTGCTCTCATACAGTCGGTAATCAGTCTGCAAGTTCGTTCAGACTGACGTTTACTTTCTTGGCGTGCGCAGAACTCTTCCATGCCGGGCATGCGTGTTCCGTCATTGAGGAGCATAGCGCCTGCGCTCTTGATCCTAGTACATACTATGGATTTGGCGCCCCTTTTACTATTGCTGTTTCTTTAAATAGTTGTTGTGCGCATCCACCTTCTTTCGGGTCTTCTCACAATGGAACCCGAATGTTAATGAGTCGTCTAGTGTGACTCCGAAGTAGATTGGCTTTTTGGTGTGCTCCTCATACGCTTATACGTTGTAATGAGATGTACAGTCGAAAAAATGAAAGAATACCTATGAACAATCACATCAATCACTTATTTTGCATTTGCTACTTATTTTGCATTTGCTATCTTTTTCTATAACAAAAGTTTGATATTTATAGAAAAAGAGAGCAAATACAAAATAAGTGATTGATGTGATCGTTCATGGGTATTCTTTCATTTTTCCGACTGTACAAGTAAAGTTTCTTTATCGAGATAAATTGTCTAAATAGAAATAAATTTTTGTCCTTTGATTATTCGTTCGTTTTCAATTGTTGTGTGCTCTTCCTGCTAATAGTTTTCGTTTATATGTTGTTTATATTGTATCCCACATTTACAGCTAGCTTTCATTATTAACTATTCTTATCCGTGTTGGGACTTTTCCTGTTAATTTATTATTATTTTAAAATATTTCGCATATTCTATTATATTCTTACGATATTTATTGTTTATCATATACATGTCATGTATTACTTTCAAGATATACAACTATTATCTATTTTTGCTAACCCAGGGTACCTACAATTTTGTTCCTAAACCAGATGCAGTCACAACATGTAACCGTTTGGTTTACCACCCTTTAAAATTACTTCATTAATTATATCTAACATGGGCGATCTCCTTCTGAAGCAAAGGCCGCCACAAATACATCGTCCTCCCCAGTGGCAAAGCACCGAGATGCTGGTCAGAAAACCCAACAACTCCTATTTCAAAGACTACAACAAACTCGGAAAGGATCTCTTCGTCCACCATCAGAGGCCTCAACTGTTGCCAGTAAAAGACCCACCGGTTCTAGCTAGATGGCGAGAACCCACGTACTGGCCACCTCCTGTATATAACACTCCTAAAAGTAAAGATCAGTACCTACTGGCACCTTATTACAGAAATGTGATGCCTCCTCCACCATTGATGATGATTGATCCGAGGATACGGAACGACTGTGGTCCTTGTCACTGCAGGTCAAAGTCTATGGAGGACGTCCGGACAGAAGTGGTAGAAATTAGGGATGGCACGTGGATGAAAGATGGCCATTTAAATGGAAACGGGAAGCATATGTTGAAAAATAGCGTGTATATCAATAACAGAAGATCGACGGATAACTTGTTAATGGATAATTCATCGGCAAGAGGACGACGAGTTGGAAGGTTGCAGGTTGGCAAAAATTTTATTTTTATTTTGAGTTTTTAAAATAGATCTAAAGATACTTCAAACAGGTAGAAATAATTTTTTTTAAATGGTTTTTATAATTATTTTTGTATATGCGAGCCTTGTTCAATTGAAACACACCTACGTCCCAGAAAAAAGTGAAAATCGCAAGGAGATAAATCGAAACTAAAAGGTGGATGCTCTGATATCCTATATTTCTTTCTTGATAGATTTTATTTAACTGCTTTGGTAACATGCGGCCGAGTATTATCGTGCAAAAATATGACACCACGTGAGAGTTTTCCTAGACTTTTTCGTTTTATTTGCGTTTGCGTTGACATACACTCTATAATATTGTATATAATATACAATACCTATAATAAAGTATAAATTGATATTAGTCCTGTCGCCAGGGGGGGTACAACGGCCTCCTTAATTCAGATGGACTTACCCAAGTTTTTTTTATATATTTTGACCCGCAGAATACGAATTTTTTGGGTAACAGTTGATCCGGATGTCGATAAGATTGTTATAGACAAAGAACTTGAGGAATTACATAACAGCGATTTCTCACAAAACAAAACATCTTTTTGTAATTTTTGGGTCATTTTATGCAAAATATATTCCTACAAGTTTTTTCGTAGAATGCAAAGTTTTCGAGATAACCGCGGTTGAACTTTCAAAAAATCGAAAAATTGTAATTTTTGAACCCGAATAACTTTTGATTAAAAAATAAAGTAGCAATTCTGCTTACCGCATTTGAAAATTTAAGTCAAATTATATCGGTTTTGATTATTTGCATTGCTAAAAATTTATTATTCTATTGTTAAACAAAGCTATAAACACCTAGTATGTGAGTGATGTTTTCAATGATCTCCCATTTAAAGTCGGAACGAGTAGGTAGAGTAGCTACAAGTGAAAGCGAGGCAATTTCTACGTAGCATGCGTTAAAACGCATGTATTAGGCACGGGAAACATTATGTGTTTATAGATTAGTTTAACAATAAAAAAATTAATTTTTAGCAATGCAAATAATCAAAACCGGTATAATTTGACTTAAACTTTCCAATGCGGTAAGCAGAATTGCTACTTTATTTTTTAATCAAAAGTTATTCGGGTTCAAAAATTGCAATTTTTCGATTTTTTGAAAGTTCAACCGCGGTTATCTCGAAAACTATGCATTCTACGAAAAAACTTATAGGAATATTTTTTGCTTAAAATGACCCAAAAAATACAAAAAGATGTTTTGTTTTGCGAGAAATCGCTGTTATGTAATTCCTCAAGTTCTTTGTCTATAACAAACTTATCGACATCCGGATCAACTGTTACCCAAAAAATTCGTATTCTACGGGTCAAAATATATAAAAAAAACTTGGGTAAGTTCATCTGAATTAAAGAGGCCGTTGTACCCCCCCTGGCGACAGGACTATATACACGTCGATTATAAATAAGAATGTTAAGAAAAGGATAAATTACCTATATAAATAAAAAATATACATATAGTGAGCACGTAAAGGTTGGAATAAATTCATTTTCTCGAGAATGGACGATTTTGGAAAAAAATCCCAAAACAGTTCAATTTTTATTTTTGAATTACGACTTTTTGAAATATATATCATACTAGTGACGTCACCCATCTGGGCGTGATGACGTCATCGATGATTTTTTTAAATGGAAATAGGGGTCGTGTGATAGCTCATTTGAAAGGTAATTAAATTCTCTATTCAGTAATATAACCATGTACATAATTATTTATACAGGGTGTCCAAAAATATTTTTTTTGTATTAAATTTACTGACGTAAAAAGAAGAATGCAAGTAGTTTATTTAATTCAAAATACATTTTATTGATCTCAGAAAACAGAAAAAAATGTTTATTTGAAAAATAATCATTGCTTTTCGCTTAAATTAAATGTTCAAACTGTCAAGAGGAAGGTGGGTGGCTGCTTTAATACTGAATTTAAGCAAAAAACAATATTTATTTGTCAAATAAACATTATTTCTTGTTTTCTGATAGGAGTAAAATGTAGTTTGAGTTCATTCAATTACACAAATTCTTCTTTTTATGTCAATAAATTTAATTAAAAAAAAAATTTTTTTGGACACCCTGTATAAATAATTATATTAATGTTTATATTACTGAATAGAAAATTGAATTACCTTTAAAATGAGCTATCACACGACCCCTATTCTCATTTAAAAAAATCGTAAATGACGTCATCACACCCAGATGGGTGACGTCACTAGTATGATAAATATGCCAAAAAGTCGTAATTTAAAAATAAAAATTGACCTGTTTCGGTAATTTTTTCCAAAATTGTCCATCCTCGAGAAAATGAGTTTATTCCAACCTTTACGTGCTCACTGTATAATAGAAAACTAAACCTGTTGGTTCGTTTTTATCGTATTCTTACGAGTACTCGAGAACTATTTTTCAGAGCTCTATTATAAAACTCAGAATGAAATTAACCAAAATTGTAGAGAAAATTATTCGTTTAAAAACCCTCTAGAAAATTGCTCTGATGTCATTTTATTGTAAAATGACAAGAAAAATGTTATAACGCCAAAAGAAAATTTGTTCAAAATTTTTTGTGATTTTTTTTTATTACTTTTTATTTTCCATTTTACGATACAAAGTAATAACAGTTGTAGACAATTTAATTTGCTACAAATAATGTCTTGTAAAATGTTCTGTAGGGTTGCTAGTTTACCTTTGACAAGACCAAAACAAAACCTTTTATACTCATATGGCGGCCGGGGCACAAGGGTGACTACTTCACAATCATTTCCATTGACTAAAATGGCATTCCTTTAGTTATTTTGTTATTAAATTATTTTGTTTATTAAGTCCGTTGTAGTGGTTTTCTGTCGACTATTTGATTCTTAAGCAGCATAAATTATAGACCAGGGCGCATCTGTAAAAATATTAGTACATTTGGACGTTGAGAGGTGACTCAAATTTTTTTGCAGAAATTGCTTGAAAATAAATCAAATAATAATATTTGAGTTATCCTCCCTCTCAATAAGGTCCTGAACATTGTTTAAATAATCAAAATGTCAAAAAATTAAGGAAAAATTCGATTTTTTTCTTGGTTTTTTGATTATAACTTAAAAAGTATTCATTTCCGAGAAAAGTTGTACTGACATAAAAGTTGCGTAATTAAATTTTCTATAATACAGAATTGGTTAAAAATGTAAAAAATAGTCACCCTTGTTGCAAAATAGCAATAATTGTGAAAAAAACATACAAACACAAGTATTCGCATTTTACGTTTTTCAACCATTCATGCTACACTTAGGACCTTCATATTTCACCCTGAAAAACTTTGTGATACAGTAAAATAATACTGTAAATTTCATTAAGATCGGTTCAATAGATTTTGCAAAATAAATTTTGCAATCCAGCTTTCGTAAAAAAAATTCATTTTTTCAAAATGTTACAGGACTGAAAATAAAGCAGATAGCAAGTTGAATTTTTTTTTGCGTATAGAAGTGTACTGTACCTTTCATTTGCAATTTTACAAAATTAAAATCGATTAACACCACGGCGTCAGGATTTTTTTTAAATAAACATTAATTATTGGTGCTACGCGCAGGACAGCGGATAGTTTGCTCTGATTGGGCATTCCAATGACCTTTGATAATGATTGATACATTTTAATTTTTGTTACATTTCGATATAAATAAATAAATTTGTTTATTGCAAAATAAAAACACATACTCTATCCTTTGAAATAACACTTTTATTAGCAAAAACTTTCTTTGTTCATATATTTTAACTTAAATAATAAAAGTTTATTATTTTTAAACATATGCAATTGTTTAAACAATATTTCACAAACAATAATAAAATTTGAAAGACTGATAGGTTTTGTACACACTTGAAATGAATGAAAGAAGTGAAAGAAGTATATTAAAGTGTGTAAATGTATTTTAATTTCCTTAGCTAAGCGCTTTCGACATAAAAGTCATCTTCAGAGCTAATGCTACAATAAAAAGTTAAAACAATAAGTAAAAAGATGTTCTAAGTACAAAGTTTTTTAACTTACGTCAATATATAAAAAGTACCGGCTACTTAGGAATGTATTTTCTTGCATCGCATTAAGAAATTTGTAATTCAGGTCCACCGTACAACTCCGGCTGATGAAAGCTAGTTTTAATTTTTAGTTTTTCTATGGTAAAACAATAAAAACAACCACTGGGACGATACATACATATAAATTTTTTTTTTCCTGGTAAAGGTTTTACCCAACCATTTTGAAGAGATATGAGCTGGTGACTGACTGACAGTGGTTGATTGTACTTTGGATTTTAAATGTTTCATCTGTCCGGTGTTGACATCTGACAGCTGACATTACAAATGAATGAAATTTTTAAATAATTAGTTTTAAAAAGAATAATTGAAAAAATTGATGAACAAAAATTGTACCTTAGATGTCTGTACAATACAATAATAATAATTTAATTTAAAATAATAAAATTAGTTTGATTTTTGTGGAATTAAAATATTAAAATATAACAAAATATAGAGTAAGAAAATAATATATTAGATAAAGATTGGAAGAAATTTTGGTGGAAATCAACTTGTGTGAATCGAACACCGCTGTCCTGCGCGTAGCACCAAAAACTATTGTTTATTTTAAAAAATTTCCGACGCCGTGGTAAATAATCGATTTTAATTTTGAAAATTTCAAATGAAAGGTACAGTACACTTCTATAAGCAAAGAAAATTTCAACTTGCTATCTTATTTATTTTCAGGCCTGTAACATTTTGAAAAAATAAATTTTTTTTTCGAAAGCTAAATTGCAAAATTTATTTTGCAAAATCTATTGAACCGATCTTAATGAAATTTACAGTATTGTTTTACTGTATCATAAAGTTGTTCTGGGTGAAATATGAAGGTCCTAAGTGTAGCATAAATGGTTGAAAAACGTAAAATGCGAATACTTGTTTTTGTATGGTTTTTTCGCAATTATTGCTATTTTGCAACTAGGGTGACTATTTTTTAAATTTTTAACCAATTCTATATTGTAGGAAATTTAATTACGCAACTTTTATGTCAGTACAACTTTTCTCGGAAATGAATACTTTTAAAGTTATAATCAAAAAACGAAGAAAAAAATCGAATTTTTCCTTCATTTTTTGACATTTTGATTATTTAAACAATGTTCCGGACCTTTTTGAGAGGGAGGATAACTCAAATATTATTATTTGATTTATTTTCAAGCAATTTCTGCAAAAAAATTTGAGTCACCTCTCAACGTCCATCTCAAAACAGATGCGCCCTGGACTATTAATACACATTTTGCTTCGCATAAGAATTTTTAATTAACATGAAAATAAATTTTACCTTACATACAATAGCTGACTGTTGGGAGAAGTAGAACAACTGCGGTTTAAAAGCAATACGTTTGTTGTCGATATAAATAAATAACCGGCTGCAATTAGTATAGTTGTAAACGTTAAAGAGAATGCTTTGTAAAAATGCTGGTAGATGTAAACTCCCAAGTAATTTTTATTTTAATAACACTTCTTAAAAGAATGGAAAGTGCATTATAAAAACTTGTTAACAACAAATAGAGATAAATTCCATATAGTCCAGGGTAATAAGGTTTTTTCCATGACACTTGAACAGCCAGGGTACTGAAGCGTTTTTTTACAGGTAATACCTATAAAAGCAAATTGTTACTATTTCCTGCATAGGATCTGGCGGCCATTTTTATTTATAAACAATTAAGTGTCAAAAAATGGCATTTTTCACTTTTTTTTCAAATCAATGAAAAACAGGGAAACTAATGGTTTTTTTGGTACAAATATCTTCGAGATTATGGAAAAGCTTTGAAATGACGTATTACAAAGTTTGATATACTCATTTATTGTTAATATAATTGCGAAAAAAGGTCGGAATTTGCAAAAAAATATTTTCGCAATAACTGCTGTAAAGTTAGTGTACAGCTTTGAAATTTTTGCCAAATAAGGGTTCTTTGGTGCTTAATATGTGATAAAAATTTCAAAGCGATTCATTCAATTGTTTAAATTTTATTCAAATTGTTTATCCCAGAAAGCATTTTTTGCAATAACATAAGTCAGAAGAAAATGACGTTAGAACCATTCCACAGGTGTCAAATGAAAGAGCGTGAGCTATATTTTCACCTTGGTTTAAAAAAGTGAATACAAGATGCATTTATTAGTAATAAATAATTATGCAAAAGTAAATCTTTCCTTATAAATTTTTTATTTTGTTATATAAGAAATTATACATATTTATTACAATTTTTTATCAAACATATTTATTACAATTTTTTATCAATTATGATATAGATAACATTACTTGGCAGGTGTGCACTTAAAACAGGGTAAAAAAGTTATTTTTTTTTTCGAAAAAGTTATTCAAAAAGTTTATAAAGAAAAATTGACGATACTTTTGCATAATTATTTATTACTAATAAATGCATTTTTTATTCACTTTTTTAAACCATGTTGAAAACGTAGCCCATGTTCTTTCATTTGACACCTGTGGAATGGTTCTAAGGTCATTCTTTCTGACTTATGTTATTGCAAAAGAAATGCTCTCTGGGATAAACAATTTGAATAAAATTTAAACAATTAAATGAATCGCTTTGAAATTTTTATCACATATTAAGCACCAAAGAACCCTCATTTGACAAAAATTTCAAAGCTGTACCGGGTGTCCCAATAAGAATGGCTCTCGGCCATATCTCAGGAACCGTTTATAGTAGAGCTTTGAAATAAAAAAATTTATAACAAAAGTGGCCTCAGGAAAAGCCTGGAAATTATTTTCATAATTGTGGGTCCACCGCTAGAGGGCGTAATTGAATATCAAAAATAAAAAAATCGAAATTTTACAAAATTTTCCTAATGAAGGGGCACTGGAAATCCGATTATTGTATTCTTCATCAAATTCTGCGCATATTTGATTTAATAAGTTTAACTCTACCTTTGAAAATAAGAGGTGGGGGTGAGTGGGAACCTTGTTATGAAAAAATGGCTGTAAGTCCGGTTCTGCTAAATCAAATTTTGAAAACTGGGTCTTGTTGAAGACAGATCTTTTTCTTCAATGTAAGCGTGATAATTTTTGAACCATCCTAATAAGTAATAAGAAAGCTGGGAGGCGTTATTTAATTTTTTTCAGAAATCTAGTTTTCTTTGGAAAATATTAAATACAAGTATGCATTTTTAATCGTACTTTATAAAATTAGATTAAATTAGCAATAGAATAGCGAAAACCGCATGTCGATACCTTTTTTCTATCTCAAGATATCTCGAGAAATGTGTAAATTTTATACATAACTGTTACTATCACCGGTAAACTAAGTTAATGAAAAGTAGTGTGCTGTGGAAAAAAACAAAATAACATTTTCCAGATGTCCACGTATAAAAATATAATTAATTAAAACAACAATATAAAGAGAAACAATACTATTAAAATTAAATATAACACAGAACAAAAAGAACTACTTAGTGACGACCTAAATATTCAAATTGTTGCCCATCATACACTACTCTAGAATACATTATCCAGAGAATACTAAACGCCATTCAAAGCATATCGAGAGCAGAAATTGAGACTGCTGTTCAATCTACTCTTGAAAGAGTAAATGTTTGCAACGAAAATGATGGGCAAAAATTTGAACGTTTATGTCATCACTAAATAGTTGTTTTTATTTCTTTGTAATAGGGCTTTTCAACGCTTCTCATTTGTTTCGAGCCTCTGTCATATGCCGTATAATCCGTGTATAATATTAATATACGAAATATGAACGAGGCTCGAAACAAATGAGAAGCGTTGAAAAGACCTAATATACGTTGACAGCTGGAAAATGTTTCTTTGTTGTTTCCATAGCACACTACTTTTAATGAATTTCATTTACCGGTGGCAGTAACAGTTATGTTTTTAAATTTACACGTTTTGTAAGATATCTCGAGATAGAAAAAAGGTATTAACATGCGGTTTTCGCTATTCTGTTGCTAATTTTGTCTAATTTTGTAATATGGTATTAAAAATGCATGTTTGTATTTAATATTTTCCAAGGAACACTAGATTTCTGAATAAAATTAAATAACGCCTTCTAGCTGGCATATTACTCAGTAAGTTGGTTCGAAATCATAACTTTTACATTGACGAAAAAGATCTGTCTTCAACAAGACCAAGTTTGCAAAATTTGATTAAGCAGAACCGGACTCACAGCCAGTTTTTCATAACAAGGTTCCCACTCACCCCAACCTCTTATTTTCAAAGGTAGACCTAAACTTGTCAAATCAAATATGCGTAGAATATTATGAAGAATACGACGATCGGATTTCCAGTGCCCCTTCATTATAGTCCTGTCGCCAGGGGGGGTACAACGGCCTCCTGTATTCAGATGGACTTACCCAAGTTTTTTTTATGTATTTTGACCTGTAGAACACGAATTTTTTGGGTAACAGTTGATCCGGATGTCGATAAGATTGTTATAAACCAAGAAGTTGAGGAATCACATAACAGCGATTTCTCGCAAAACAAAACATTTTTTTGTATTTTTTGGGCCATTCTAACCAAAAAATGTTCCTACAAATTTTTTCGTAGGATGCATAGTTTTCGAGATAATCGCGGTTGAACTTTCAAAAAATCGAAAAATTGCAATTTTTGAACCCGAATAACTTTTGATTAAAAAATAAAATAGCAATTCTGCTTACCGCATTTGAAAGTTCAAGTCAAATTATATCGGTTTTAATTATTTGTATTGCTAAAAATTTATTATTTTATTGGTAAAAAAAGCTACAAACACCTAGTGTTTGAGTGATGTTTTCATTGATTTCTCATTTAAAATCGAACGAGTAGGTAGAATAGGTAAAAGTGCAAGCGGGTCTATTTCTACGTAGCATGCATTAAAACGCATGTATTAGGCACGAGAAACACTATGTGTTTATACCTTTTTTTAACAATCAAAAAATAAATTTTTAGCAATACAAATATTCAAAACAGATAAAATTTGACTCAAACTTTTAAAGTCGGTAAGCAGAATTGCTATTTTATTTTTTATTCAAAGGTTATTCGGGTTCAAAAATTGCAATATTTCGATTTTTTGAAAGTTCAACCGCGTTGATCTCGAAAACTATGCATCCTACGAAAAAACTTGTAGGAACATTTTTTGGTTAGAATGACCCAAAAAATACAAAAAAATGTTTTGTTTTGCGAGAAATCGCTGTTATGTAATGCCTCAACTTCTTTGTTTATAACAATCTTATCGACATCCGGATCAACTGTTACCCAAAAAATTCGTGTTCTACGGGCCAAAATACATAAAAAAAACTTGGGTAAGTCCATCTGAATTAAGAAGGCCGTTGTACCCCCCCTGGCGACAGGACTATTAGGAAAATTTTGTAAAATTTAGATTTTTTAATTTTTGATATTCAATTACGCCCTCTATCGGTGGTCCCACAATTATGAAAATAATTTCCAGGCTTTTCCCGAAGCAACTTTTGTTATAAATATTTTTCTCCCAAAGCTGTACTATAAACGGTTCCTGAGATATGGCCGAGAGCCATTCTTATTGGGACACCCGGTACACTAATGTTTACAACAGTTATTGAGAAAATATTATTTTTTTTTTGCAATTCCGACCTTTTTTCGGAATAAATGAGTATGTATATCAATCTTTGTAATACGTCATTTTAAAGCTTTCTCCATAATCTCGAAGATATTTGTACTAGAGAAATCATAAGTTTTACTGTTTTCCGTTGATTTGAAAAAAAAAGGGAAATGCCATTTTTTGACAGTTAATTGTTTATAAATATAAATGGCTTCCAGATCCTACGCAGGAAATAGTTATAATTTGTTCCTATAGGTATTACCTGTCGAAAAAACGCTTCAGTACCCTGGCTACTGAAGTCTCACGAACAGGGTATATTTTTGTCTTATTACCCTGGCCTAATAGTTTTTCCATAATTTTACGACCAAATAAAAACTGCTAATGAAAATTAAGATAGAAAAACTTAACCAGTAGGATTGTATAGGACCAGAAAATTTGCCTGTAGTTTTTAACAAATGTCTAGAAAGAGTAGGAGAAAAAATAGAAAATCAGTTTAAAGGATGAGTGTAACAGCTTTCCCGATTTTTCGATAACAGAGTACCCCGTTCATTCGCTTCTTTCTCTAAAGACACCACTCACTAAGAAGGAAGAAGACGCCATTAAGTCTCTGCATGTATCTTCTTCTTCTTCATGTACCATGTCCTTTCAGAACGTTGTATTTTGATTATTTTGTATTATTTTTATTATATAACATTATTTTGTATTTTGACAACGACACCCGACTTGGGCGTCGAAACGTTAATAAAATCATTTTTAGATAAAATTGTGGCTTATTTCCCATTTGAATATACTTGATTATAAAAATGCCACAAGAAAATAGCTTCAGAACAACATTCAGAACGTTGGTTACCATCATAGCTATCTTAATTTTATTCACTGCCACTCTGTATAAGATAAACACCAGTACTTTTGCTTTCAATTTTGAAGTATGGTTAAAGTGAACATGACGTCAAAAAGGATCTTTTATTAATTAATGCCAGTGGTGTGTGTTTGTATGCTTTATTTTTAATTTGCTATAAACAGGGGTAATTTCCCATATATTATAACAAAACAAAAGCAAGTTTGACATTTAATAATGCGTTAGTTAGATGGCTCTACTCGAGTTACTTGGGAACAAAAAAATAATGAACAAAATTGCTCCAGGAAGCCGAGATAATGCTTTTTTTAACGTATACCGATTTTGAACTTTGAGATTAATATTAGAGAGATATCGAAACCCCATTTAACATCGTCCTTTAATAAAAGATCCTTTATTTTGACATATACGCAAGCGCAGTATCACATCCTTTATTTTTGTCCTGTAATAAAATACAGGCCGCCTGTATTTAAGGAAAAATAAAGGACAAAAATCTTTTAATAAAGGATCCTGTATTTTGACGTAACGTGTCAAAAATGTGAAGAAACAAGAAAAGAAAGTCGTCTAACTTCACTTTTATTTATGTTTTTATCACATCTGGATATTTTTGATCTAAGTTGAAGTTTTATTTATTAAAAAGAACTCCTAAATAAAGGAATAACAGTTTATTCTCAGATATAGATTATTAATGTTTTGACCCAAATCAATATAAAAAAGAATACCTATTTAAGACCATTGAGTTATTAGAAAAAGTTTGTAAACAGGAATTTAAATATAATTTTTGTAAATAATTTTAGTGTTTAATAATTAGGTACAATAAATCAGACATATAATTTCTTTACAACTCATTTAAACTCCAGACATTTTTGTATAGAAATAAATATTTTTATTACAGATATATAAGATGTACCTACCTAATTTCAATTAATTTGAATGCACAAGTATCATACTTGAGACATTGTGGAAAAGTTTAGGATTTGTTCAAATTCTGCATTCAAAGGTAGAGTTCAATTCAACAGATATATAACATAAATGGCATTAAAATATAAACGGGTTCATACAATAAAACAAAGCTTTAAGTGGTTTAAGTATTTATTTTTGAAATTTTTTATCCTTGATATATTAGAATCTATATCGTTTTGAACCAAAAGTATTACACTTTCGTGCCATCAGCTTTTGTTTATTTAAATATACTGTCAAAATAATTCATCCACCATAAAGCTAATTCATCTATTATTTTTGTCCTTTAAAACACAGTTTTGGGCTATGTCGGCTCCATCTTTGTTGCCGAGCCACAAATCTTCGAGGGTACAAGGATAGTTTCTGGATGTAAGAAGATGTTCCATATTCTGTATTTTTCCATAGTCACAGTTCACATCAGCTTGGTCTATTTTCCTCCATTTTATAATGTTTGATTTTACTGGAGCGACCCCTGGTCTTATCCTATTTATAGTTTTCCGTGTTTTAAAGTCTAGGTCTAGAGATTGTCTGGTTCATTGAACCTAGGGAAGAGGAAAATACTCATCCTGCACTGTTCCAAGGAAGCTTTTCCTGGATTTTAGTCGCTTTTGTGGCGTTCAAGCTTTGTATAGGGCATTCCACTCATCCACAATCTGTTTAATTTTCTATATGTGCTCTGCAACGCATCTGTGTATCAACGGTTCTACAAAACCCGTTAAAACAAATTGTTCATACATTTTTGCTAGTTGTGGAAGTCCTTTTAACGGAAAGTGATATAACATATTTTAAAGGATACGTAAAATCAAACATTAATATGTATTTATAAATTTATTAAAAAACTGCTAATAATAAAATACTTAAAATCAGACACCAATATTAAACTATATATATACTATACCTATTTATTTATAACTTTACTAGCAAACTGCAGTCCAATAAAAATAAAATTATCAACATTAACCATTTAAACTTGCCTTAAATTGCGAATAATTTTACCACAAACAAACACACACAAAATGTAGTTGCACTAGATTTGCTCCTGTTTGAAAATGTACTGCCACAGCATGTTCGATTTGGCGAATGGATTTAGTGTCGGCAGTCATAAATATAAACCCAAATAAACAACAAAGCTTGTTCGATTAAATCGCACCACCTTCATATTTGTTAGTGCAAATTTCAATGAAACTGTAAAACTAGTAAAACTGAACAAGCTCATATTATTCTTTAAAGATAACTTGCATCTTATTTCACATATTAATATTGGAAATCTTCTCTTCAAAATACAAAATGTTCTTTCAATAACAGCTCTTGAAGCAATTTGTGATTAATTACACAGCACTTCAACTGCTCCCTAACAGATACATTGTCCATAAATTCTCCATTTCGTATACCCATAATATGCAAAAGTATTTAACAACTCCTTAACTCCCTTATAACATAGTATTTCTAATTTCACTTTCATGTTGTACTATGGTTTATGTTAAGTATTATGGGTTATGTTGTTCTTTAAATGACAAAATAATTAAATTCAATGTTTTACTCTTTTCAATGATCTTATTCTTAATTGTCTTGTTCTTACTCTTATTTTAATTTTTATCTCTATAATAAGGTCTTATTCACTCTTCTATGGTCTTATTTATACGAAATCTATGTTTATACGAGATTACAAATAGAATTTTATAGGTTATTTTTATATTTACAAAAATATTGAATGTCATTTGTCAAAACAAAAGATCCCTTAAAACTGCTTTTCGATAACTCTCATTACACATGTCCTGTATTTGTCCTTTATTAAAAGATCCTGTAATAAAGGAACTTTTAACTCCGAGTTTCGATATCTCTCTATTAACTTCTCCAACTTAATATTTGATTGGAATTTTGCTATTTTTGGCAATTTTCACTCGTAATATCGATAGTTTTTATTATAATAATATATGTTATGAGTATTTTAAAGATATTAAAACTGGTGTGGAGAAAGAGGACAAAAATAAAAAGGTAATGGTTCGAAAATTATGATCCCATTGTTTATATCTTTGCCGTAAATACCGGTCAACTTTAACCGGTTGTATCTCAGGAACCACTCAACACAATTAAACGTTTTTTCTTTTAAAAGAAGCGTCCTACCGCTTTTTTTTCAATACCGTTTTCATGATTTAATTTAATATTTCCCGAGATATTCTATTTGTTTATAAGCCAAAAATACATTACAAAAATACAAAATACATTAGTATCAGTGTCTGTATTAGTACAGTGTCTTTTTATACAAAAAATATAGTTATTCTTATGTATCATAATTATTGTGGTTATTATAGCGACCGTAAATTTTTAATTAACAATTCAATTGTTGCTAAACTGTTCATTCAATTTCCATCGGCTTCTGGAATTATGATCTATACGAAAAAAGCTTTTATGCTACCAAGTTATTTAATTATTGATAAACAATTACCTACTTATCTAAAATTTTAGTTAAAGATTTTGTTGGAAAAACCCGCATTTTTCGGGGAAAATTTTCGTCGAAGTAAATCGGGAAAAACACGTCTCTGTGTGTAAGCTAAAATCTTTGGAGTTATAAAGGAAAAATTGAAAAAACACGATTTTCGGGCGCCATTTTGTTTATAAAAAAAGTGACACACTATCTGCGGACTTTGCATACCTTTATTATTAATATAATATACAATCATAAGATTCGATTCCAGCAATAAAATTGCTGGTAAGTAACTTTTTCTTGTATTTTGCTAATTAGTCCAGAGTATTATCGGGTTTTGCCTCAGCACCACAGACTTATAGTTACTACGAACTATTTAATTCGCCCAGCAACTCGGAGGGGAGTTATGAAATACTCTTAGTCCTGTCGCCAGGGGGGTACAACGGCCTCCTGTATTCAGATGGACTTACCCAAGTTTTTTTTATGTATTTTGACCCGTAGAACACGAATTTTTTGGGTAACAGTTGATTCGGATGTCGATAAGATTGTTATAAACAAAGAAGTTGAGGAATTACATAACAGCGATTTCTCGCAAAACAAAACATTTTTTTGTATTTTTTGGGCCATTCTAACCAAAAAATGTTCCTACAATTTTTTTCGTAGGATGCATAGTTTTCGAGATAAACGCGGTTGAACTTTAAAAAAATCGAAAAATTGCAATTTTTGAACCCGAATAACTTTTGATTAAAAAATAAAATAGCAATTCTGCTTACCACATTTAAAAGTTTAAGTCAAATTATATCGGTTTTGAATATTTTCATTGCTAAAAATTTATTTTTTTACTGTTAAAAAAAGCTATAAACACCTAGTGCTTGAGTGATGTTTTCAATGATTTCTCATTTAAAATCGAACGAGTAGGTGGATTAGGTATAAGTGCAAGCGAGGCTATTTCTACGTAGCATGCATTAAAACGCATGTATTAGGCACGGGAAACACTATGTGTTTATAGCTGTTTTTAACAATAAAAAAATAAATTTTTAGCAATGAAAATATTCAAAACCGATATAATTTGACTTAAACTTTTAAATGTGGTAAGCAGAATTGCTATTTTATTTTTTAATCAAAAGTTATTCGGGTTCAAAAATTGCAATTTTTCGATTTTTGGAAAGTTCAACCGCGTTTATCTCGAAAACTATGCATCTACAAAAAAACTTGTAGGAACATTTTTTGGTTAGAATGGCCCAAAAAATACAAAAAAAATTTTTGTTTTGCGAGAAATCGCTGTGATGTAGTTCCTCAACTTCTTTGTTTATAACAACCTTATCGACATCCGGATCAACTGTTACCCAAAAAATTCGTGTTCTACGGGCCAAAATACATAAAAAAAAACTTGGGTAAGTCCATCTAAATAAAGGAGGCCGTTGTACCCCCCCCTGGCGACAGGACTATCTGTATAATAAGCGTTTATTTCTAGTTTTGCCAGAAACGAAATCGTTTTTGTGCACAATGGAATAATTAAAATTATATAAAAGTCACTTAATGAACCTTGTTATTAGGCAAAATTAAATTGCATCGTTATTTCTTCAGAATCGATTGTTTATTCCATTGATAATTCGATATCCGTTAACGCTTCATTTAAAAAGAAATTCTTTAATTTTAGCTCGCTTTCTCGAGAGAATGTTTCCTTTTTAAATATATCTATCTATATAAAAGATAAGATGTCCTGCTTTTTCACTTTTTACATTTTGCTTTAATGGTCGGCATTATTCTTTTCCTTTCCCGTCTGTAATTATTATGATCGATGCAAATAGCTGTAAAACCGTAAACTGGTGATAATAACAGACGTTGTCAACTACTTTTTGTTTAATGCAGTCTCGATGATTCATTAAAATTGAAAAATGGAACAGAAAACCGCGAAAGATCCTTGTTTGTTTCCAATAAATTAGCAAAATATATAATTTAAAAATTATCCTCATTAGGGCAGTCAATGAGGGTATGTGGCTCCGAATTCCATCCTACTATATCGATTTACGTGATATTTTCACAGTAAGTAGGGAATAGCCCAAGAAACAAAGTCTACCCTATGCCGATGCGTGCTTTTGTCTTGGGGGCGGTTCCCACCCCTTCTCGGGGTGGAAAATTGTTTGCTTAAATAACTACGGAAGTTGCTAGAGAACCTAATACTAAGCAAAAACTGTTCTATAATTTTTTTTTCGAAAACTCGATACTTTTTGAGTTATTCCTGGTTGAAAATTGGCCATTTTCATTGAAACATAACACCTTTTCAAACGGTTTTTTGCGAATACCTTAAAAACTATGCATCTAACTAAAAAAACCATATAAAACATTTTTGTAGCTCATAAAATAACAAAGAGATTCTTTCCTTTATGAATCTTCTAGTTATAATACAAAAAGAAGTATGGTAAGTGAAAAAAACTTGTTTTCTTGGTGCATGCTCAAATCAGTGTATTTAACTTGAAATAACAGAGAAACGGTCGATTTTAGGTGTATAATGCTACCAATAACTTTTGTTGTGCTTGAAAAGACCTTTAAAAATAAGCAATATTAAATGTCGATTACATTCAAACTATGCGAGATAAACTGTAAAAAATTTGATGACTAACGTATTTTAAGAAAAAATGAGAAGTATATAATCGACGTTGGGCGCCAAAATGAGGCGATAAACTACCCCAGATAATTGAAATAATATTCGAGAATAATATTTCAATCAACTATGATAGCTATCGTCTACCCTAGACTAGCTCAATCTCCCAAGTTGTAAGTCCACCTTGTCCTAATCAAAAACATGAACAATGAAAATGCAGAATGGAGCAAATAAAACAATAATATTTAACTAATCATGTTTATTTTTCATAAAAGACATAATTAATGTATTAAATAATAATATACAAGACCTTGCCGAAACTTTACAGATCAGAGATTATACTTATCGATGGCACTTGGTATCTGTCTGCGGTTTCTTGGTGTCTTGCTGTTGTTCTGCAACGGGCTCTGGGGACGTGGATGTTCTGGCCACCAGGCCTACAGGTGTTGGATGGTTGTTCGGACTCTATGCTATGTACTATCACTGCATCGCCGGCGACATTGGGGGCTCCAGCTTGAAGAAGTCCTCCCACGGAGTGAAGGGTTGTTCAGGTTTCTGTTATTTGTCCAGAAAACCCAATTAAGAACGTCTGTTTGAAAATGTAGCTATGAAGCCAGACATTGCCTTAAATAGATTTTAAAATAAACTGAAAAAATATTCATTTATTTTGACAAGGAGGAAGGGTTTGACTTGACATTGACAGACTTCGTGAGTGGGGGCTTAAAATTTGAAACGACAAACGACAGTGCGAAATCACTGTCATGAACCACAGAACGATTGAATAAGAATGTAAATGCTGAGATAGAACAAGAATGTTGAGATATGCCTATAAATAACGAAAGAGGGCGCCAACCAATTTTTAACGGGAAAAAAGGTAAAACAAATAGAAGAGGATTATTATTAAAGAATTATTAAAGAAAATAGAATAAAATAATTATTTGAAAATAAAATAGCAAAGATGTGACGTTTGTAACGTTACAACCCCTCATCCACAAGAATTTAAATGCATCGTTTTCCTTCTACAATACATTTTACTATAGTTTTCTTTTTAAGTTCAAAAAGTTGGGCGGGTTTAAAATGAATGGTTTTTGAAAAAAATAAGGTCAAATTATTGAGCGCATTTTAAAATTTTGATCTATTTCTCCATGTAACTCGAAAATGATCAGAGAAGCCAAAAAAAGATGCCATACAAAAATGTAGGTTTCTTCTAGATAAACATTTTGATTTTATTTTTTATAACAGTATCTCTTATCATTTTCAAGTTACATGGAGAAAAAGAAAGATTTTTAAGAAAATTTAAATATGCGCTCTATAATTTGATCTTATTTTTTTCAAAAACCATTCATTTTAAACCCGCTTAACTTTTTGAACATAAAAATAACACTGTAGTAAAATATATTGTAGAAGGAAAACGATGCATTTAAATTCTTGTGGATGAGGGGTTAAATTTACTTCTCAATTTTTTTCTTAAAATTCGTTAGTCATCAATTTTTTGCAGCATATCTCGCTTAGTTTGAATGTAATCGACATTTAATATTGCTTATTGGAAAGGACTTTTCAAACACAATAAAAGGTATTGGTAGCATTATACACCTAAAATCGACCGTTTCTCTGTTATTTCAAGTTGAATACATTGATTTGAGCATGCACCAAAAAACAAACTCTTTTTACCTACCATATCTCTTTTTGTGTTATAACTAGAAGATTGAAGAAGGAACGAATCTCTTTGTTTTTTTATGAGCCACAAAAATGTTTTATATAATTTTTTTAGTTAGATGCATTGTTTTTAAGGTATTCGCAAAAAACCGTTTGAAAAGGGGTTATATTTCAATGAAAATGGCCAATTTTCAACCACGAATAACTCAAAAAGTATTGAGTTTTCGAAAAAAAAATTATAGAACAATTTTTGCTTAGAATTAGTTTCTGTAGCAACTTCCGTAGTTGTTTAACCAAAAAATTTTCCACTCCCGAGAAGGGGTGGGAACCGCCCCCAAGACAAAAGCACACATCGGCATAGGCTAGACTTTGAATAAGGAGATATTTTCAGGCTATTCCTTAAATTTCATTAAAATCCATACTGTAGGATAGAATTCGGAGGTAATAACCTGTTCTGGCTCTCATTGACTGCCCTACATGCGTATCATAGCATAATAACTTAATGGAAGATATTAAATTAATTTCTTCGTTACTTTTAGAGGTAAAAGGTATAATAAAAATGTTTATACATTTTTGACAAAATAGAGGTAAGTAATACTTATCCTCAGACAGTTACGAGCAATATTTTTACTTCTCAACCACTCTTGTAGGGGGTCCCTGGATTTTTACCAAATTTTAGTATATTATTGTACCTTAAAAATTTAACCTATAGCTATTTTTTTTTGGTTCTCTAAGTTTGTTCGTAACCGCCGACCAGTTCACATCGTTCTAGATCTAGAACACTGGTTTTCGGCAAAATAATTACGTAGGTATTCTGAGTTTTACTATACTATTAGTACAGTTTAGTGAATAAAAAGTGGATTGGCAACAATAAACAGTGTTATAAATTTGAAGAAAAACTTCTGAAGTAAGTTGAAATTAATAATTATTGTAAACTAAAATTACTTGAATCCTACACTAAATCCAACGATCTCACTGTTAATACCACAAAAACAAAAATACTCATATTTTCAAAAGGTTGCCACACCACAAACAACATTAATTTTTTGTACAACAATAATCCAGTGATCTCAACCAATGCATGCAACTATTTGGGAGTGACATTTACTAAATCATCACTTTTTCGCGAAATGTCGTATACAACCATCGATAAAGCCAAGCAAGCAGTTGAATCAATTCTTCCAATTTTAACATCTAGTAAAATAGACTCGTGGTCACCAAGAATCAAACTCTTTGAGTCACTGGCATTGAGTGTGATGTCAAACTGCGCTCCCGTTTGGGCACTTAGATACACTGAAGCTCTCGAAAAAGTACAAACTACTTATTTAAAACGAATTCTGTTATTCCCAAAAAACACCCCTGATTATGCAACACGGTTAGAAACGGGACGTGTAAAATATTCGTATAATCTTTTTAAAATGACTTTGAGTTGGTTACAAAAAATTTTGCTTATGGACGATAAACGTTATCCCAAACTTTGTTACAATCAACAACTACGATTAGTAGGTTTAGCAGATGAAGCATATAATTGGGCAGCATAGGTTAAAGGTATGTTTGATTTCATTGATTGTACAGATATATGGATTAATCTCAGTCTTACTTCGCTTAATAAAAATAAAAAAATGTTACTGCTAAAATTTTATAACAAATTGCATGAAATGGACATAACTTTATTTCAGAGGTCTTCTTTTCTGTCTTTCTACCCTACATTTAAAGTATATAGAACCCCAAACCCTTACCTATTACTTAAAATGCCAATACAGGTCACGCGGACTATAACCCAACTGAGACTGTATAATAAATTTCGAATTTCATTCACCTATAAGGGATGTTACTATTCTATCGATCCAGATAATATTTGCACTGCCTGTAACACAAGACAATTCGAAACTGTTGATCACCTTCTATTTAACTGTCCTATCTATAGCACTATGAAACCAGTAGTTATTTGTTTTCAAAGCATGGATTCACTATTAAATGCTCTTGATAATCTCACTCCCAACAACGCTAAAATCATTGCGGGGTACATATGGAACATTTTAAAACTCAAGAGCGTTTATCTTGAATGAATAATTTTTCTCATATAAATTCCATTGTGCAATTCTATATTTACCGTTTATTTATATATATGTTTACATTTTTTTTTGTTTGTAATTTTTGTATCACTATTATTCGTCTCTTTGTATGTAATTTTGTCATGTGTGTATTACTTATTTATTACCTATTTATTTTGTCATACTATCTCTGCATGTCACTATACGTATTTGTTCAAAAAATTTTATTATAGTATTGTCGAACAAACCTCTCGCTATGGACTTATTGTATTCCAAGAAGCAATAAATATTATTATTATTATTATATTTTTGGTTCTCTATGTGTCCATGGTCCTTGATACGCCCATCGGAAGACTCAAAAATAGCCATTTTTACCCTATATCTCTGAACCCAGTGGACATTGGACACACAAGGTTTAGTTTTCCTTACTATAATGTTAACCACTTTATTAAGGCCATCGGTACATAATTCGCAAATATTTTACGGCTATCCCTACTTTTTCTGTCTTTACACGGCAAATTACGTGTAGTAAAATTCTCACTGGCATGGATATGTAAACATTACTATGTACTTGACAATGTCATCATTAACTTTAAAGAGATGGCTTTTGAATGTTCTTGGATAACTTTTACAATAAATATGATAATTTTTTCACTAATTATGTATTCAGTGATTGTAATAATTTATATACTGTATAACAAAAACTCATACTCAATCGAGAAAAGAGAAAAAGTGTTAAAGTGATTTTTAAATAATATATTGTTACTGTGGAACGCTTACAATTTTCAACATCTTTCGAACAAAATACTTCAATCACAGAATATACTCTGGTCAATTCTCTGCTTGGATCGTCCATAAATAACAAACAGTTAACTTTTTATTAAGTTCACGTCTTAAACCAATTATCTATCAAATACACTATCAATTAATCAACAACTCAAAATATTCCCGATGTCATGTCAAATATTTAAAATTGTCACTGTCTTGTCATCATATTCTATTTGACTCAGTATGACAAAGATAGCGAATGTTCGATTTGGAAAATATCACCACGGACATGGTGTCCATTTTTTTCAAATCCTGAAAAAACTAATAAATATTTTTAAAAAATTTAAACCGCAGAATGAAAGACTAAATTATTATCGAGGGCCGAAAGTCCTTAGAATAAATAAAAAGTTTCTTTTGAACGAGATATTTGAAATTAAAAGTCACACTACATTTTCTCTTATTTTTTCACCCCTGTAACTTATTAAAATTAACATTACATTTCTCGAAAATATTTTACAAAAGTAAGCTAGCAAACATGAAGGAATTATTGTTTTAACTGTCCTTTATCCACTTAAGATTTTTTATGTTTGTACGTTAATCCACCTTTTACTTAAAAATACTTGATATTCATATTATCAAAAAAAAAATATATTCAATTCAATGATACTTACAATACACTCTGTATAGGTCATAAATAATTCAACTCAATTTACGCGTTTTTCACGAAGAAATTGAAGCGCTCCTTTGCCAACTGTTAACGTTTTCACAGATCAGAGCAAAACGTAATTATAACATAATGGTTAACTAGAGCAAACCAAGAAAGCCTCGTCTTATTCTATTAACTCCGATCAAAAAACTGTATCTTTGTATAATTCAGTCATTCCAATTTGATTTATTAGCTATAATTAAATCAGTATAATTGTGAGTTTAGTTTACATTGTTATGTGTTATTTATTTACCTATGCTGTTATTTTAAATAATATATTTTGTTAGCAACTACATAGGAGAAAAGAAAAATACCGACCATATGTTTATATAAACGGTGATAATATTTGAGAAAACAAAAAGAGCATTGCAATGAATGTTTTTAAATCAAAAAATATAAAAAATACATAAAATATAAATATTTAAATATAAATAAAAAAAGGATGTGTGTGTACTTTGTACGCACGTAAGAAGTTATACTTACATTATAATATAATTTCAACGAAATAAATATACCTACTTAACAGTTACAATACAAAAAATTAACAATAATTACCAAAAATTAACCAAAACTTAACAATGCCAAATATTAAAAAAAAAAAGAAAAAAATATGAATTGTCCGGGATTTGAACCCGCAATCTCGCGATTTTTTGATCTCTGGTCCAATGCTCTACCAACAAGGCCATCAAGCCGAATGCTACTTAGCTTTCAGATATACATAATTATACATCACGGTGACAAGTGAAATATAAAAATAGATGTTTTATTATTTTACGCCCAAGGAAGACAAATCCAAAGACACAAAATTATAATAAAAAACCTTTTAAACCACCTTTTTCAAATTGCGCAAGTTGTATTATTAATATTAATGTTAATAAATGAAATATAAATATTTTGACGTTTCACAATTTGACAATTCACTTTTAACTGCAGTGCCTTAAAATTTTTAAAGCACTATTGCCTTAAAGTAGCATTTTTAACGCTCCTATGGAGTCCTAAAAATTGCATTTTTAACACGTTTGTAGAAAAATATATTTAAAAACACTAATATATTCTTTCCACACCTTTTCTGGACTGATACATACATAAATTAAAATATTTTGAAGTATAACTTCAAAAATATAATATCAAAACTATTTAAAAAGGCGGTATAACTATTAACTAACATTTGTTGTTTCTCATGCATGGATGCATTTGATCCCGGATGCATGGGCATCCGGGATCGTAGGTTTTAACATATAAAAATTCACCCTCGTATCGCGCGTAAAGAAGTATAACTTCAAAAATCTAAAAACCACTAAACATTACAATATTTTAAAATGTATGCACACAGAAAGATTTTGGAGGCAGTTATGTCAATTCGGTGTCAATATTTTGACAGAAAAGAGAAATATTATTGTGAGATAGAAAGTTTTTTTCAGTTTCAAGAAGTAACGAATAGATCTCTGTTAATTGGTTAATATTTGTTGTTTTATTAATTGTCTCTTCATTCTGATAAATAAATGACATTTCATGAAAAGTCCTTGTGTGATATTTCTTTTCATTTGCTAAAATTTTTACAGACTCAAAGTCCATATTATGGCCTTCATTCACAACATGTGTAGCTAAAGAGCACCTGTCTGGATATAATCTACAATAACTTTTATCAAAGGTAATACGATCTTTAACTCGTCTAGTGGTTTGGTCAATGTATTGTTTGTCACAATCAATACATGGTATACTGTAAGCTACATTAGACAACAGCTCCATTGTTGATCTATCTTTCATCCTTGAAAATAGGTTATTAATAGTTTTCACTGGTCTACTGGCTATTCTGTCGTTTAACTGGTTTTTTTACAACGCTTGTGAGTTTTGGCGTAATCTCTCTAATGAATGGTAAAGAGATGAATGACATCAAAATTTAATATAAAAGTTTAGTAAATAAAAAATTGAAAGAAACTATGTCCAAAAAGGGAGATTCGTATCGATTTCATTGCGATTTAATTGATATAACAATAAAAGACGAAAGCTAAAATAAAACTAATTTCATTTCAATTCATCTGTTTCTGGAACTAATAATTAATGTTATAATAATATCTAGGAAATAAAAGTGAAAGTGAAATAAATTTTATTGAGTATTAATAAGACCAATTATAGTCATCGAACATTAAGGAAATAATATATAATAATTCTAGAAACGAAATTATTAAAATGCGACGACATAACACCCATTTGAATATTATAAGTATAAATTATTAGTTGTTGGATATTGTATGGATGTGGCATACGCCACAAGAAAGTTTATATGAAGAAATCGAAGATGGTAGAATATGCTGTCATCTGTTTTTAAGTATGACGATAATTATTATGAACAAATTTAATGTATTTTAATGAAAATAAAATAGAAAATAAAAAAGATGTTAATAACTATAAAATGCTTTAAATTGGACAGAAGAATGGTCAAAATAAATGTATGACTAATGAATATACTGGATAAAGGTAAAACCACTGTAGAAATGGTACCCCCGGTAAGGAAGGCAAAATGCCCCCACTCCCAAATTTTTTTTTCATTTTTTTTACTTTCTATGTGTTAAATAATAATAAAACTACTATTCGTTTATATATTCACACGCATAGAGAATTTTGCAATACTTTAGTTGAGTTTACATAACATAAAAATGCTTTTTTTCGAAAAAGTTGTTTTGGGAGATTGCTGCAGGTTTAATTTTCTTTATTTGGTGTATTTTATTAAAGAATATTTTTCCGATTTTTTCAGGTCTTTCCGTAAAGTAAACCACCTTCAACCCCTGAAAACTGATTTTTTAGGGGTGTTAGGATTTTCCCTATTTTATAGATTTCAAAATACATAGATCAAATGAAGGTTTTTTATATGTTATA